>NW_015388217.1:229588-255077 GCF_001527695.2 Protobothrops mucrosquamatus | reverse complement strand
CTGCTTAAACCCAATATATTTATTACCGTATCCTCTCCCAGAATGGAACAACTGGCCGCAGGCACCTCGCTCCAACCACCTCGCTCCACCCTCCATTTGTCCCACCTCAGCTGCCCCTCCCCAGTCATCCCCTCATCCATTTCTTCCCATCTGCTCTTCCTCAGCTGCCCCGCCTCATGCAATTCGCTACAGGACACCTCACCCTGAGCAATTTGCCATGTGGAACAGCTAGCCACATGTGCCGAATGATTACTGCCACCCCACTGGATGAGAGCAGCCATCCGCAGTGGCTGTTCCTGCCCCGAAAAAAAGCAGCGGTGGGCACATCACTTCACTTCCAGCAGAAGTAAATGAGAAGGAGCTGTGCTGCCCTGTTTCGCTCCTCTGCCACGCATCATCACTCCAAATAAAGTCCCGTTCCTTTCAAGAAATTTACTCAAACAAAGTTCTCAGTTGGCGGCCTCGGTGCTTCTGCTCCACGCAAGTCCATTTGCTGGGCTGCCAAATGCTGCCGATCCACCCTGAGGGCAATGGAGTCTGTTTGTGTCTGAAAGGTGCTTTTTCACAAGGCAACTGGACTTTCTTGTCCAGTTCTTCTTCAACTTTTCTTTGAAGACGTTTCGCTTCTCCTCCAAGAAGCTTCTTCAGCTCTGACTGGATGGTGGGGAATGGCAGGATTTATAATCCTTGCATACAGCTGGTCATTTGCATTCTTTTAGTGAGTAGTTGAAGCCCCCCAGAGGCTTATCTGTGTCATCAGGGTCACCTGAGTAGTGCAAATGGGTGTGGAGCCTTCTTGGAACTGCTGAAAGACTGTATTGTAGATTAGAGATAGATGATGTTGTATTCCTCCCCCTCTGTTGAGAGAGGGCTGTTCAATTTTGACAGCCCTCTTTCAAACCAACAGTCCTCTCTGTCCAGTGTGTGGACTTTGCTGTTTTTGAAAGAGTGGCCTTTGTCTTTTAAATGCAGATGGACTGCTGAATCTTGTACTGATGGCTTTGTTCTCCTATGTGCGATGCATTTATGAAGAGGTTGTTTTGTTTCCCCAATGTACAGATCTGTACATAGCTCACTGCATTGTACTACATGTACCACGTTGCTCAGTTTGTGTCTGGGTGTTTTATCCTTGAGGTGGACAAGCTTCTGCCTTAGTGTCAAGGCCATCCAGCACTCTTGCTGCACACTATATACAATGGGAAGGTAGAGACCATCTTCAGTGAATGGATTGGCTGTCAGGACAGATGCCTCTGGAATTTGGCAAGTTATCCTGCACGGCTACTTGTCCCATATGGCAAATCGCCCAAGGTCGGCTGTGAGGCTATGGTGAGGTGCCTGGGGTGAGGTGGCTGCAGCCAATTGTCCTAGGTGGTACCTCGCTCAAAAGAAGTAACTGCGAGAGGGATGTTGGTGTCCTAATGGACAATCACTTAAATATGAGCCAGCCGTGTGCTGCAGCTGCCAAAGAAGCCAACACAGTGCTGGGCTGCATTAACAAAGGGATAGAATCAAGATCACGTGACGTGTTAATACCATTTTACAATGCCTTAGTAGGACCACACTTGGAATACTGCATCCAGTTTTGGTCACCACGATGTAAAAAAAGATGTGGAGACTCTAGAAAGAGTGCAGAGATTAAGAAGAGATTGGACAACTATTTGTCTGAAATTGTATAGGTTTCCTGCCTAATCAGGGTGTTGGACTAGAAGACCTCCAAAGTCCCTTCCAACTCTGTTATTCTATTCTAATTTTCAAATTGTAGTATAACATCTCTACTTGGTTATAAAATGTATTTAATATTACTTTTTCATGTTTTTAGCAGGAAAAAATAATATTGGAAATGCCTTGCAGATCATCCTTGCGTAACAACCAGTCATTCGGTGACCATTTGAAACCATGATGGCACTGAACAAAGGATGCTTATGTCCGTTCCTTGAAGTTATCGCCATTGCAGCACTTTTGTAGTAACAATCAAAATTTGGACACTTGGCAGCCTGCCCGAATTTCCAAGTACAGCATGTTCTTCAACTGCTCCTTCCACCAATTTCGCTTCCCCCCCCCCATAGCTTTTCTGCTCTTTTGGCTGCCTTGCATTCTGCGGCCACCTACCTCTGCTACTCCCAGTTGACCTTTGCTATTTTCTTCCTACCGTGGCTGACAAGGTATGCCTGGCTGACGCCGCTGCTGGCCCTCGTACTGCTTCAGGGTGGCTTCAGAGAGGGATCAGCAGCGGCCTTAATCAAGTGTGCCTCAGCAGCAGTGGAAGAAATTAAGTCAGCTGGAGTGAGGAGCAGCAGAGGGAGGTGATGGAGTAGAGGGCAGCCAAAAGGGCAGAAATGAAGGACGAGAAAGGTAGGTGGGAGGAGTTGGAAGAGGAGGCAAGAGCAGCAGGGCAGCAAAAGGACTGCAACCAGGTCTACTTGGAACTGCGGTCTCTCTGGTATGGCCACGTATTCTTTTGTTTAATGACCGCTTCCCTTATCAGTGGAAGTTTCAGCCCAATTAGGATCGTTAAGAGTGGACTACCAGTACTAGAAAAATGAACCAAGCACACATTCATTGTAAGCTGCTTTTAGATCATTACTGATTTACTGCATGATTAACAGTTATGACTTAAAAGGCTGTTTAAAAAAAGTGATTCCTCTTTTTTTAAAAAAAGCAGAAAATCAAGTGCCACCTTCAATTCCTGATAATTACAAGTACACATCTATTGTGTTTAACTACTTGTCTTCTAGAGATGGGGGGGGGGTTGCTTGTTTTTTGCAAGTTCCCAATTTAATCTAGAGTGCTGGTGGGTCTCCCACTTACATACTAACAAGGCTGGACCTGCCCAAATTCTTCAAATCAGGCTGCCTAAGAGTAATGGATTCTATTTCGGTAAATAACTGTCCATTGTTAGCCTGAATTCCTAATATATAAGTTTTGTTTCTGTTGTTCCAAATGACAAACTTCTCAGCAATCTTTCTGAATCCCAACATTTATGATTATTACAGTTCAAAGAAACCTCAGATTGTTTTGAATGTAAAAGCCCCCAATTAAACGTTGGTGCTGTAAAGGCTCAGTATGATTCATCTGTAGGGTTTCTGGCAAATAATAAAAGTCAGTCCTTATCTATCTGTTCCAACTATATAAAATTAATAAGAGTCTCTGTTTTTGGCTGAGGCTGAGGCAAAAACAGTGACAAATCAGTCATGAATAACCTTAAATGTGCCACAGAGAGTTAATTAGTTGAATCCTGACTTTCCCAAAATTGGTGGTCTTAAGGTAAAAAAAGAAACTTAATATAAAAAAAAGAGAAATATTAAAGTACTATCCATAATTAGTTAATGTCGATGTGACCAGGTCTGTGCAGCTGGATAGGCATGGGCAGGTTGACATGGACGGGTGGTCTCAACCAGATCAGCACAGATGACTTGGTGCAGCCAGATTGGTGCAGATGAGTGGCGGGCGTGGAGGGTAGAGTAACCTGGTCCCACTCCTTTTTTTACCCAATTTCAAATGTCAATAGTGTAAGGTGATTGATTGGTATGGATCAGATCAACTTCCCAGAAGCCTGGCGGTAGCCGATCTGATTCACAACTTGTAAAAGCACAACTTGTAAAAGCGGGGTATAAATGGGATTAAATAAATAAATTAAATAAACCCATCACCTTGCTCTACTGATATTTGAAACCTGTAAGAAAGGGAGTGGGATAGGGGGTCCTTTCCTTCCCCTTTCCCTGTTCTCTTCCTTTCCGTTCTGAGGAGAGCAGCAGGGAGAATCACACGTTGCACCCCCGGATCTGCCGGGTGAAGAAGCACCCTGGTGAGCAGATGGGTGGTCTCTGAGGACTTGAGCCGATGTGGGTGGCTGGGGTGGCAGCCTCATTTGATGCATCCCTTCAGGAAACAGCCAGGCAGGTGAGGTAGGCTGGGCCACGCCTGATCAGAGGAGGAAGAGGAGGAGGGCAATGGGGAAACTGTTCTTGAGGGCGGCAGATTGACCATTGCTGGGGTCCAGGAGGCTCTGCAGATTGGTCTCCCTTTGAGGTTGCAGTTCCTGGGACATAACAAGGCCTAGCTCAGGGGTAGGCAACCTCGGCTCTTTTATGACTCGTGGACTTCAGCTCCCAGAATTCCTGAGACAGACATGCTGAGGGGAAAGGGAGAGGTTTCCAAGCTGAGCCATGCTGGCTCAGGAATTCTGGGAGTTGAAGTCCACGCCTCATAAAAGAGCCAAGATTGCCTACCCCTGGCCTAGATGATAGGAAACTTGGCTCTTTTATGACTCGTGGACTTCAACTCCCAGAATTCCTGAACCAGCCATGCTGAGGGGAAAGGGAGAGGTTTCCAAGCTGAGCCATGCTGGCTCAGGAATTCTGGGAGTTGAAGTCCACAAGTCATAAAAGAGCCAAAGTTGCCTACCCCTGGCCTAGCTCCACATTTGGCTGCCAACAATTCAGGCAGGTGGTGAGCAGCGGCAGCAACAGTGCACAGTTTTGCAACGCTCAGAATGGGGGAAGGCGATGGGAGGGAAGTGAATCTCCTCTTGGTGGTGGTGGGGGAGGATGGCGGGAGGACTTCTTGGGATCCTCACTATCACCCAGACCTTCTTGGACTCCTGCTTCCTTTCCCTCTCACAGAAGTGTGTTTCTCAGACTTCCTCCCTCCCTTCTTTGTAGGGAAAGCTGCAGGCAGAGGGCAGGCCTTTTCTGGAGTGCTCTGGCTGACATCCCAAGCAGTCACCCCTAGAATGGCAGCGGCAGGGCCACAATCTGGACATGCTCGTCGTGGCACACAGTCTAGGCTAGGGGCTTGCCAGGCTGCATGTCCCATCCTGGGAAGTGGGAAGGCACCTGCCCTAATTATGAGTTCTGCCGTTCCACCATGCCTTGGGCCCAGAATGGTACGTTTTTTCTGCTGGGAGGGAAGTGCCTCTTCCCCTCCCCACTTGGTCCGAATAATCCCATGGTAATGATTCCCCACACCATGAGTTGTACCCATCACCGCATCCCTTTGGCTGGCACATTAGGGGCTGTTTCTTTTTCAGGAGAGGAAATTGACCTTTCAATGATGCCAGCCTACTAAAAGCGTATTTGTTTGCAAATATTCAGCTCTCTTAACCCAGGGGTCTTCAAACTTGGCCCTTTTATGACTTGTGGACTTCAACTCCCAGAATTCCTCAGCCAGCGTGCCTGGCTGAGGAATTCTGGGAGTTGAAGTCTACCAGTCATAAAAGGGCCGAGTTTGAAGACCCCTGTCTTAACCCGTTAGATTTCACACACGTATCAAAACTAAAATTTCTAGAACTTTCCTGCCCTTTGTCCGTAACATTTCTTTCTCAGCTGTGACTTATGATTGATACTCATAATTAAGAGACCTGTGTACCTGGTTGAAGCTATATGGTGATGATATGTTGTTGATATATATTGGTTTGTTTTGTTTAATGTTATGCCTAGATTCACTCTAAGCCATGATTTTGCTTAACCTTTTTTAACAGGCAGAGTTGCTCACATATAGTGCTAAGTCATAAAGATTTTGCTTAAGTACTGTTTATTTTGTGGTTTTAATATAGCATCCTAGCAAAATTCTCTTTCATGAACAAATTCTAAGAGCTTGGCTCTCAAAAGTGTTCGGCTTCTTCCGATTTTAATGCTGCATGCATACCATTATGGCTTGTGCCTACTCAGAAAACGTATCAATTGCACATTTCTCCATAAATGTAATCACATCTTTCTATCATACAAACAAACAGTAATGTAAATTATGCATAGATAGTCCTCACTTACCAATCAAGTGATTCAGCAACTATTTGAAGTTACAACAGCACCGAATAAGACTTACAACTGGTCTTTGAAGATGCAGCCATCATAGCGTCCCTAAGATTGCAATTCAGGCCTTTTGCAACTGGTGCACATTTACAATAGTTACGGCATCCTATGCTCATGTGATTGCCACTCATGACCTTCATAGCTGGCTTCCCACAAGCAAAGTCAATGGAGAAGCCAGCAAGGAAATTGCAAGTCATGATCACGTGCTGTCATACTTCACAACCTGCTGTGATTTGCTTAACAGGCACAGTGGAAATAATAATGAACTGATGTTAAGTCGGGCACACGGTGTGATTTTTTTCAACTTACAAGCACATTGAGTAGTGACGGAGTTGCTAGTTCCAACTGTGGTTGGAACCTGACTACAAACAAATACATTGGGCTCAATTTCCCCAATAAAGTCCAACTGAAAATGTGTTAGGTAACAGCACAACAGATTGCATGGCTTTCAGCGCAAGTCATTGAAGCTCAGTTTTAAGGAACACCAAGCACGTGCAAATGGGTTGTAGTGTGACTGGTTTCATAGATCAAATGTTTTTATTCTGTTAAATAAACAACGCTCATCTGCTTTTAAGGATTTAACAGATTAGCAGTTTCTAATACCGAGATCTCAAATTAAGAACTAAAGTATTAATTAGGTTTTATTTTTGTTTTCCATTTCCATCTTTTGGCATACTTTGCTCCTTGAGATTTTATCAAGGTTTCAATCCAATTTCAATCCAATCAGAAACATTTCTACCAAAATCCATCAATGGAGAAACTGCATGGAATCAATCAGCATCTGACAAGGAAGAAACAGTGCAGTTCCGGGCGCAGATATGGGATAATCCAAAGAAATACAACAGGGATGCAGCTTGGATAAAGCAGGTGGAAAAGAATTTAAAAAAAGAAGCTGAAATGAAAGAACTAGTAACAACAGCAGGAATGGTAGAGAAAAGAGCAAGGAAGATCAAGAATTGGTCAGCATCAGGTGAAGATGAACTGCATATTTTTTTATTGAAACTTCTGACTCGTTGCCAAGCAATTTAACAACATACTACAAGGTGAAATTGAAGAGTGGCTAACATCTGGGAAAACTTAACTGATAATGAAAGATCCAGCAAAAAGGCCAATTACCTGCTTACCAACAACTTTCAAATTGCTAACTGGTGTGGTAGCTGATGCAATCCCATAGCAATCTAGTTGAAAACAAGCTCTTTCCACCTGAGCAGAAAGGAAACTGCCCCAACAGCACAGAAAGAAAAGATCAACTCGTAATTGACAAAATGATTTTGGAAAACTGCAAGAAAAGTAAGACCAACCTAAATGTAGCTTGGATTGATTACAAAAAGGCATTTGGCTCTCTGCCACGATTGGATAATCAAGTGCCTAGAAATAAAAGGAGTCAATAAAAACTTCAGAAATGTTGTGCAAAGATTGATGGCACAATGGAAGACACAATTGCAGGTCAATGGTGAGAGACTGGGAGAAATTAATATCAAGAGAGCAATATTTCAAGGAGATTCACATTCACCACTACTATTTATCATTGTTCTCTGTCAAAATTACTGAATAATTCAGGCCATAAGGATCAAATATAAAACAAAAATGCCAGGCTATCCCACCTCCTTTACATGGACAATTTGCAGCTATTTGGAAAAACACCAATATGAAATGGAATCACTGCTCAACACTGTCTATATATATACAGCCAAAATATTGCAATGGAATTTGGACTGGACAAATGCATCACACTCACCATCAAACAGGGAAAAATAGTGAAAGCTGAAGGAATCGAGATACCCCATGGAAACAATATCAAGAGTCTGGATGAAGATAACTACAAATACCTGGATATCCTTCAAGCTAACCTCTAGTACAATGAAGTCCCGAAAAAGGTTAGAGGTGAATACATTAAGAGAGTGAAGAAGATCTTAAAGTCAAAACTCGTGTAGGAAATACCATCAAGACAACACCTGGGCAATTCCAGTCATTAGACACATAAATGGAATAGTGGACTGAACTCCAGAGAACTAAAAGACATGGGCAAGAAGACCAGAAAAATAATGACAATGAATCATGGCCTTCATCCTCGTAGTGACATTGAGAGACTCTACATACCCAGGAAAATAGGTGGGTGTGGAAGGTGGCAAGTACATCAGATGGTTGAAGAAGAAAAAAGTACACTGGAAGAATATCTGAAGGACGGTGAAGAAGATGCACTAAAGGCTTACTGGAGAGACCAAACTGGCCTACAAGAAAGACCAAATGCAGAACAGAATGGAAGCACGGGAAGACAAAACATTACATGGCCAGTACATTAAAAAAAATAGGGAAAGCATATAATGACAAGACCTGGCAATGGCTAAGAGCAGGAAAATTGAAGAAAGAGGTCCAGGGGCTAATTCTGGCTGCGCAGGACCAAGGCTTAAGGACAAATGCATACAAAGCCAGAATTGAGAAGAAAGCAACAGCCAGTAAGTGCCACCTATGCAGAGAAACTGAAGAAATCATGGAACACCCGGTTAGCTGCTTCAAGAAAATTGTACAGACCGAGTACAAGCAATGACATGACAAAATAGCAACAATGGTGTCTTGGAAGATCTGCAAGAAATATCATTTTTCTGCCAGCAAGAACTGGTGGGGCCATAAAATAAAGTCATAGAAAATGAAAAAGCTAAATTGCTCAGGGACTTTAGAATTCAAGCAGACACCACCTGGCACATAACGCCCCAGATTTAAGAACTGTGGATACAAAAGGCAAAAAAAAGTCTGGCTAATGGATGTGGCAATACCTGGAGACAGAAAAAGAGAAGAGAAGGAACTGGAGAAGATAATAAGATACGAAGACCTGCAAATAGAAATAGAACAAATGTGGCAAAAGCAAGCAAAGATAAGTACCAAATGTAGTAGGCGCCTGGGATGCAATCCCAAAACAACTAGAGCACCACTTGAACACCATCGGCATTGTCAAATTCACCGTCAATTGGAAAAGGCAGCTTTACTCGGAACAGCCTTGGAAAGCACTCAGTAGGTAGACAAAAATGCCAAATCCAGTCTGAGCATCTGATTGTGCAACGAATCAATAATTATAATAATGTGGTCATTAAGTGAATTTGGTTCTGCTATTGACTTGCTTGTTGGAAAGCAGCGGGGAAAGTTAATAATAATAATAAAGTTGGAAGGGACCTTGGAGGTCATCTAGTCCAACCCCCTGCTCAGGCAGGAAACCCTATACCATTTCAGACAAATGGCTGTCCAGTCTCTTCTTAAAAACTTCCAGTGTTGGCGCATTCACCGCTTCTGGAGGCAGGTTGTTCCACTGGTTAATTGTTCTAACTATCAGGAAGTTTCTCCTTAGTTCTAGGTTGCTTCTCTCCTTGATTAGTTTCCATCCGTTGCTTCTTGTGTTGCCTTCGGGTGCTTTGGAGAATAGCTTGACTCCCTCTTCTTTGGGGCAGCCCCTGAGATATTGGCAGACTGCTATCATGTCCCCCCTCGTCCTTCTCTTCATTAAACTAGACATACCCAATTCCAGCAACCGTTCCTTATGTTTTAGCCTCCAGTCCCCTAATCATCTTTGTTGCTCTTCTCTGTACTCTTTCTAGAGTCTCAACATCTTTTTTACATCGTGGTCACCAAAACTGGATGCAGTATTCCAAGTGTGGCCTTACCAAAGCATTGTAAAGTTACAAATGGTCACACGATCCCAGGATGATAAATGCATCCCATTTGCCAAGTGCCTGAATTTTTATCACATGATTGTTGGGATGCTGCAACAGACATAAGTGTGAAAACTGGTCATAAGCCCCTTTTTTCAGAGCTGTTGTAACTTTGGTCTCTAAACAAATGGTTCTACGTCAAGGACTCCTGTAGTATTTGAGCAGCTAAGAGGTTACCAATCTTTGGAAACAAATTGCATACATAATTCCTAAATTAGTCTGATCAACAACTCCACATTATCAGAATCACTTTACTCACATTGGCTTATACATTAATCTATGCTTTGTTTTAACTAGGGTTTATTGAATGGTTATCATAGTGGTCTGTCACAAACAATATTTATAAGTCACAGTCAATTGGATTCAAGTCTCAAATTAAAATCCAAACCAAGCAAAATATTTCATTGTTTTTCAATGCGACCTTGAAATACTGTTAGTGAATGAAGCTTAACTCAGGCTGGAAAATGCTTAGAAAACCTCCGCAATGACAGTGCCCTTTTGTTTCCAAGTTGTTTAGGTTGAGAATTAGAAAAGAAATTGCACGATTTCTTGATAACTTGAAAAGCTACCTTTGGAGCTTTTGCACAGCCCTTGAGTTTTACAGCCAGATAAAAAAGCAGAAAAATATTGAGTATTAGAAAAAAAAAAACAAATTCCCAACACTGCTGTATCCAAATTCTAACAGAGTATAAAAGGTCAACTATTACTGCTTCCTCAAAAAATAACACAGCGCGATCCTAAACATCCAGCGACACATGAATGCCCCCCTCCCAGAATGGCCCGATTACCTACACACCCATTTAAAATGAAAATAAATTTTTTATCGTATTCTAAATAATCATCTTCTGGCTCTTTTCAAGACCCAACGAACATTAATTTCAGCCATTTTGTGAAAGGCAAAAAAAAAAGTCATTCCCCACCCACGGGCGTACTTTATTCCTAGCTGCAAAGCGGTTGCCATAGCTATAAGTTAATTAACGACCGCTTCTTGCTTTCCCATTCCATATTCCTATTTTAAAATGGGAGAGGGGACGGTTAAACGCTGCATCCGGGGCAGGCACACCCCCGTTGCACGACCCTGTCATTTGGGAAGGTTTGTTTTGGTTTTTTTTCCCTCTCCCCTGCTTCATGCGTTATTATACTCTTCGCCCTTCCCACGTTTTTAACCATTTGTTTATTATATTAAAAAAAAAAACCGAGGAATTGTCAGGGCGTGGGAACCGAATACGAGCCTCCCTGCCCGTCAGATTGGAAACTACACCTTGGCGGTTCCACTACTCCAAAGCTAAAATTCAAAAGCACCAGGCTTGGTGCGCAGGTGAAGGGCTTTGGCAGATGAGCGAGGACCTCTCCGCGCCAGGTCGTTTTGTCCCGGTACAGCGCCGTCTCCTTTGCCGTCGGGGGTGTTCGCAGCACATGCATCCCCCCCGCCGCCGCCGCCACCCGCCCTTCCTCTTACTCAGCCCTCCCCTCCACAGAGCCGCTGTTTCCCACTGCCCCGCCCTTGCTGCGTTCCAGCAAACGCCAGAGCGCGCTTCTCGCGTAGAAACGGCTTCCCAGCCGCCCCCTGAGCTGCTGTTGCGGAGGAGGAAAAGCGGAGAGAACCTGTGTGTATTAACCGGCGAAGCTCGGGGTTCTTTTTTTCTCCCCCCCTTGGATAAAGCCAAACGGGAGCTCTGCGCCTGGGGGGGTCCCCGAGCTTTGGCGCCTTTCCGGACGGTTGTTGCGGGGAGGCGTTGCTTGCAACAGGCAGCCCAGCCGGTGGGTCAGCTCGGCCTCGGCCAAAATGATCGGGGTGAACAGCATCAACAGCAGCGGCAGCGCCGGCCGCCTGCGGGCGCGCTCCATGTGCTCGGTGCGCTACGGGCGCAACTGCCGCGGCGTGGAGACCTTCTGCTACGGCTGGCCGCAGCGGTCGCGGACCCTCAAGCCCGTCCTCTACACGGACCTGGTGGTCAACCGCTTGCAGAGCCGCAGAAAGAAAAAGCCGGTAAGGGGGTGTTAAAAGAGCCAGGCTGGTGTGTGGTTTCTGCAGGGTTCCGGCGGCGCGCTCTGACGTTACCTTTTCTCCTGCGGAGAAAGGTGGTATTAAGAGGGGAGGAAAGAGCGCGCTAGGCCGCTCTGGGCTGGGTTTATGAGAACAGCCTTTCCCCTCGCCGCTTGGCATTAAAGTTCTCCCCAGCAATGCCTGGACGGAGATGGGTTCGGTTGCGCTTTTGCGCGCAAAGGCGCAAGGTTTTGGAACCGGGGCACCAACGGAGATACCGCCAAGGTAAATCCCCGCAGGTACGGGGTTCAAGACACGGAGAAAGCTGGTTGTACGTTTGCAGGCTCTTTGGTGCATGGAGTGCACACATCCCGAATCTGCGTATTAATTAGCGCGGGCCTATGTGCCAAGCGTGACAGTTTTTGTCAAGGCTCTGTCGTTGTCTGATAGGTGGGTACCCTCTCCATCCATGTGTGTGGGTCCTGCAGCCAGATAGAGCCCTGTAGCAGCTCGCATCAAGATTCATACTAGGGAATTTTATTTATTCCATTTATTCAGAGCAGATAATAGATGGCAGCACCTAGCTTATCAGATAGGTTAAGCAGGCCAGACCTCATTAATAGATCTACGAGGAAGTTGTGGGGTGGGGGAGAGTCTTGAAAGAAAGCAGTGGCAATCACTTGAGTTATTCTCCTCTCTTGTTGGGCTTTTTTAAAATTTGTATTTGTATATATTAGGGTTTTTTTATTAAGTGCTGTAAGCTGTGCAAAGTCACTTTTTGTGAGATGGGAGGCCGTACAAATTTGATGATTACACAGTTGACATTTTATTTTTTTTAAAAAACGTGATCACTGGGACATGCAGTTGCATTACTTTGTAATCTATTGTTGTAAATTTCTCTAATACAGATTGTGATAAATCAGTCCCAAATCCAAGTTTAAAAATATATTTTAAAAAATTTCCATTTCATGAGTTACACATCATTTCCTGAAAAGGAAATTCTAGCATTCTAAATTGGTTAACAAAAACCATTTTTAAAAAAACTACAACACACATCTATGCTACACAGTGTAATACACATGTACCACACACGTGCATACACAATATCCTCATCCTTTTGTTCTACACAATTATAGTAATTTGAAGGAGTGATAGCTGACATGAATAGAGTCACTGAAGCAGTAGGCGTGAGCTTAAATGGACTCCAGAAGATGGTAGAGGACAGGAAGGCCTGGAGGAACGTTGTCCATGGGGTCGCGATGGGTCGGATACGACTTCGCAACTAAACAACAACAACAACCACATAGTAAAAAGGACTAGGGATGACACGATAGCAGTCTTCCAATATTTGAGGGGCTGCCACAAAGAAGAGGGAGTCAACCTATTTTCCAAAGCATCACAAGGCAAGACAAGAAACAGTGAATGGAAACTAATCAAGGAGAGAAGCAACCTAATACTAAGGAGAAATTTCCTAACAGTGAGAACAATTAACCTATGGAATGGCTGCCTTCGGAAGTTGTGGGTGCTCCATCACGGGCTTTTAAGAAGAGACTGAACAGCCACTTGTCTGGAAAGGTGTAGAGTCCCCTGCTTGTGCAGGATGTTGTATTAGAAGTCCTGCAATGTCCCTTCCAACACTGTTACTCAGTTATTTCTGAATTACACAGAGGAAGTAATTAGGCTCAGTTGATCCACTAAAGAGAGAAGATGACAAGGAAGTAACAGGCAGCAGAGAGAAAGCAGAGCTACTTAACTCATTCTTTGCATCAGTCTTCATGAAGAAATAAATTATAGCCGAGCCCACCAAGAAGAACATAACTGAAAAAGACAGACTAGAAACAAAAGTTAAAATAAACAAAAAAATGGTAAGAGAATACCTGTCTGATCTTGATGAACATAAATCACCTGGACCTGACGGACTAACCCCAGAATTCTGAAGGAGCTGGCAGATGTTATCTCCAAACCACTCAAAACTCCTGGAGCACCGGGGAACTACCTGAGGATTGGAAAAGAGCTGATGTGGTTCCCATCAGACCCGGGAAACTATAGACCAATTACCCTAACATCAATACCTGGGAAGATACTGGAAAAAAATAATCAAAAAACAGATCTGCGAACATCTAGAAACAAACAAAGTTATAATTAGAAGCCAGCACGGGTTTGTTAAAAACAGATCATGCCAAACCAATCTTATTTCATTCTATTATCAGGTGACTAAATTGGTGGACCAGCGGAATGTTGTGGATGTGGTATACCTGGACTTCAGCAAGGCATTCCACAAAGTAGACCTCAACCTACTTCTTGGAAAGCTTAAAAAAACTGGGATAGACAGCATCACCGTCAGATGAATTTTTAACTGGCTGACAAACCACACTCAAAGAGTAATCTTTAATGGTACTACGTCTATATGGATGGAAGTAAGCAGTGGGATACCACAAGGTTCCATCTTAGGCCCAGTACTCTTCAATATCTTCATAAATGTCTTAGATGAGGGAACAGAAGGGGAATTTATCAAATTTGCAGATGATACTAAGCTGGCAGGAATAGCCAACACCCTATGATAGGCTTAAGATCCAGATGGATCTTGACAGACTTGAACATTGGGCCCTATCTAACAAAATGAAATTTAACATAGAGAAAAGTAAAATCTTACACTTAGGGAAGAAAAATCAAAAGTACACATACAGATTAATTGAAATCTGGCTTAATAGCAGTAACTGTGAGAGGGATCTTGGAGTCCCAGTGACCAATCAATTAAATATGAGCCAACAGTGGCAGCAGCAGCAGCCAAAAAAGCCAATGCAATCCTAAATTGCATTAACAGAGGGAGTCAATCAAGATCACGTGAGGTACTAATACACTCTATAAAGCCTTAGTAAAACCATATCTAGAATACTGCAACCAATTTTGCTCTCCACACTATAAAAAAGATGTTGAGAGTCTAGAAAAAGTGCAGAGAAGAGCAACAAAGATGATTAGGGGCCTGGAGGCTAAAACATACGAAGAACGGTTATAGGAACTGGGCATGGCTAGTCTAGTGAAGAGAAGGATCAGGGGAGATTTGAAGGGCTATCACAGAGAGCAGAGTGTCAACCTATTTTCCAAAGCATCTGAAGCCCAGACAAAGAATAATGGATGGAAACTGATCAAGGAAAGATTCAACCTGGAAATAAGGAGAAATTTCCTGACAGTGAGAACAATCAACCAATGGAACAGACTGCCTTCAGATGTTGGTGCTTCATCACTGGAGGCTTTCAAAAAGAGACTGGACTGCCATCTGTTAGAAATGGTGTAAGGACTCCTGCTTGGGCAGAGAGTTGGACTAGATGACTTACAAGGCCCCTTCCAACTCTGTCTATTCTATTCCTATTCTATTCCTATTCTATTCTATTCTATTCTATTCTATTCTATTCTATTCTATTCTATTCTATTCTGCTTGAGCAGAGAGTTGGACTAGATGACTTACAAGGCCCCTTCCAACTCTGTCTATTCTATTCTATTCTATTCTATTCTATTCTATTCTATTCTATTCTGCTTGAGCAGAGAGTTGGACTAGATGACTTACAAGGCCCCTTCCAACTCTGTTTATTCTATTCTATTCTATTCTATTCTATTCTATTCTATTCTATTCTATTCTATTCTATTCTATTCTATTCTATTCTATTCTGCTTGAGCAGAGAGTTGGACTAGATGACTTACAAGGCCCCTTCCAACTCTGTTTATTCTATTCTATCCTATCCTATCCTATCCCAGGCTATTCTAGGCTATTCAAGTATCCATCTCAAATTGAGAATGATCAGAAAAGAGGATCAGAAAAGTTATTGATGGTCAATGATCGGATGGATGGACGGACGGACGGACGGACGGACGGACAGACAGAAATGGCCTAATATGATCCTTCAAATCTCCCAGTGGTACAGCCATTGCCAGTGTAACTGATTCCATCCAGCTTGCTCCTGACCATTCATTTTTTCCCCATCATTAGAGCTTTCTCCAGAGAACTAGGTTTTCACATTATGTGTCTGAAGTGTAATAATTTGAATTCGATCCTTTGTGTCCCAAGTGAGAGTTGATTTATTTGATGATCCATTCATTTATTTAATCTGACTTTGTTAGCCTGCTGTATGGCTCTGAAGTCCTAACTTTTCCTCCAGGTCTTTCAGCCAAGCAGTTAGGTGAGCTCTGTTGATGCTGATGATGTGGTTTTGTTTTGGGGATTATTGTTAATTCGGGCATTGTGAGCTTGTACTTTGGTGATGGTTTTAAATTTTGTACATTGCCCAGAGTCCCTGTTGTGATATGGGTGGCTCTGTAAATTGTGTAAATAAATAAACAACCAATCTGGGGGATTAGTAGGCCTTTTTGTGCAATCTTTATGTTCTAACAGGTAGAAGATATCTACCACTTCAGTATCTTTATTGACCGTTCCAAGGCTGGTTGTTGAACTTCCTTTATATTTCTTTATATTTATAGTCCCATCTTTTCAATGTGCTTCTTGACTTTTATTATTAAAGCTTGCAGATCCTTCGCGTTTTCGTCTATCAAAGCAGTATCTTCAGCATAGCTCAGGTCACTGATATTTCTTCTTCCACTTTTAAAACCACACTCCTATTCTTCCAGTCTGACTTCCCTCAATATATATGTTCAGCAGGTAGGTTGAATAAATGAGCGGAGGGGATACATTCTTATCTCACTCCTTTGGCAGTCTGCTTCATCGTATTTTGTCCATACTATGGCTTCCTGATAGGTTATGCATAAAGACTACAAAATGTTCAGGAATTCTCATTTTTCTAAGCGCATTTCACAACTGTATGGAATAAAGTTACTCATAAACTCAAGGAATGGGTTAATGAATGGCAAATCTATATGGGGAGAAGAGTTTTCCTCTTTTAATGTAATACTTTTATCCTGCTTTCATATAGAAGGCTGTTAAACGTAAGTTTCTCCTTATGTTGTTTGCTAAATCAGAATAATTTTCTGTTAAACCATGGATATGTGTTTTTTGAAATGTAGTACTCATAGTGTCATAGAATTGAAAGGAGCCTAAGGGGTCATCAAGTCCAGCCCCATGCACACTACAAGATTCACTATACCACGGGTCGGCAACCCACGGCTCCAAAGCCGCATGTGGCTCTTTGAGCCTTCTCCTGTGGCTCCCAGCCTCCTCCGCCATTTACAGAGACAGAGAGAGGCACTTGCGCTTCCCTTCCCTTCTCTCTCTCTCTCTCAAAAAGAGAGTGGCCTCACGCTGTTCTCAGACAAGCTTATTGGGCGGGGCTCCTGCCTTTGCTGCGTCGAAGCAGGAAGCAGCAGCTCTCTCTCTCCCCCCCCCCTCTCTCTCTTCACTGAGTGGGGGAAGAGGACTGGCAGACCAAGGGCAGGAGAGAGCCAGCCCAATAAGAATGTATGTCAACTTGTCAGAGAACAGTGTGATGCCAGCTTGCCAGGTGAGCAGAAGATCGGAGAGAGGAAGAGAGAGGGGGGAGAGAGAGAGAGAGAGAGAACTCATGCACAGCAGCCTCTTATTTCTTTTTAATTAAACTCTTCAATCAAGCTCCCCCTTTTGTGTGTGTGCGCGTGCAGGTTTTGCGGCTCCCAGTGTTTTTTTTCTCTGGGAAACAGGTCCAAGTGGCTCTTTGAGTGTTTAAGGTTGCCGGCCCCTGCACTATACCATCCACGATAGATGACTTTCCAGCCTGTCTTTGAAAACCTCTAGTAAAGGGGGGGGGGAACCATTCTATCCAATCATCTTTTCTACTGATTGACAATTCTTACTTTCAAGAAATTCTTCTCAATGTCTAATTTGTATCTAATTCCTTAAGTTTTCATCCAATTAATTCTAGTCTTAATCTCTAGAACAGGTGAGAATAATTCTTTTATACCATGACAGCCCTTTAGATATCTGAAGACAACTATCATATCTCCTCTCAACATACTCTTCTGCAAGCTATACATAACTAGGTCTTTAAACTGTTCCTCATAGGACTTGGTTTTCGATCCTTTTACTACCTTAGTAGCCCTTCTCTGGAGTAGTTCCAGTTTATCAATAGCTTCCAGTTTGACGTTGTAGCAATATGGACGCAGGAAAGCAGAGCTCTGCTTTCCGCGCCCGATTTCGCCCTGCTGGGGGTCCTAAAAGGGCCTAAAGTCGCTCCAAAAAGGTGATGAAGAAGGAGGGGTGCCTTGCTGATCACAGAGAAATGGTGGTCTTTCCGTTAAATCTGAGGAAAGCCCTCCAAACCGGCAGGAGAAAGACTGGTTGCATCCCTGCGACCAGCTTTCAGCTACTGACAACCGAAGAAACAAAGCAGATCGTAAACAGCGTAGCCCTACTCTTCCAGAGAAATGGAAAAAACTTAAGGAAACAGTAAACCACCTTGTTGGCTGCTGCAAGAAGATTGCACAAGATGACTACAAACAACGGCGTGACAAAGTAGCAACAATGGCGCATTGGAAGATCTGCAAAAAATATCATTTGCCTGCAAGCAAAAAGTGGTGGGGCTGTAAAATAGCACAAGTCATATAAAATGAAGAAGCTAAAGTGCTGTGGGACTTTAGAATTCAAATAGACAGGCACCTGCTATATAACACGCCATATTTAACAATTATCAATAAGAAAGAGAAAAGATAAAAATACCAGATTCAGTCTAAATATCCGAACTGTGTGAGCAAGAGGTAAACTCAAGACCTCTCTCCCTGGTGGCTGACTATCCAACCCTGAGTAATACTGTCTCACCACTAGCCACTTCACTTTTACAACTAGCATGAAGCTCTATAGAGATTCCTCAATGATTAATTGATCCCAATCAACCTTCCATCATTTATCATTCACCTATTGACCCCCAACCATTTATCAACTCCTTAGATAGTCCCATTAACCATTGGGGAAGTCTTCTCTAAAGTAATTTAAATTCTAACATTATAGGAACATAGAGAGAAAAAATAACATTTATTATTGCCATTATAGTGTAGTTATATAACCCCGAATAAATAAATAATGCTATTTCTTTTACCTCTGCAGGCTGTATATAGTTCTATCAAGAATGAAAAGCTACAGTGGGCCATGTGAGTACCCTGTTATTATCTGTAGTAAAAATTATATTCCTTTTTTTTGGGAATAACTTTGTAATCTTACCCTGTATTTTTTATTTCTACCTGTTTATTTTTCATATAAATCCAAGATGTGTCACAATGAAAATAAAATGTGCTGCTGTCTGCTTCAACATCTTGTTCTAGACCAGGGGTAGGCAACCTTGGCTATTTTATGACTCGTGGACTTCAACTCCCAGAATTCCTGAGCCAGCTAAGTCTTTTATGACTGAGCCAGCCACGAGTCTTTTTATGACTGAGCCAGCCACGAGTCTTTTATGACTCGTGGACTTCAACTCCCGGAATTCCTGAGCCAGCCATGCTGAGGGGAAAGGGAGAGGTTTCCAAGCTGAGCCATGCTGGCTCAGGAATTCTGGGAGTTGAAGTCCACGAGTCATAAAAGAGCCAAGGTTGCCTACCCCTGACCTAAGTCCTCCTGTTCTAAGCGGTGAGCCTCCTAGACCAGAGGTAGGCAACCTTGTCTCTTTTATGACTCGTGGACTTCAACTCCCAGAATTCCTGAGCCAGCCATGCTGAGAGGAAAGGGAGAGGTTTCTAAGCTGAGCATAGCTGACTCAGAAATTCTGGGAGTTGAAGTCCATGAGTCATAAAAGAGCCAAGGTTGCCTACCCCTGCTCTAGACCCCTTCTCCAGTTTGTCGTAATCATCAAGCGGATCATTGTCAGATATATGGGGGAAATAGCCATCTTTTTAGTGGATTATAGCCGTCTTTCTTAAAGAAAGCTGAAATGATCCTGAATTGAATATTCTTGAAATATTTTTGAATACAGGTAGCCCTCGACTTACAACTGATCACTTAGGGACCATCAAAGTTACGACAGACCCCCCCAAAAGGTATTTACAACCCAGCCCCAAAGTTTTGTCTGCTGTAGCACCCCTGCAGTCATTCACCCTTATGACCAACTGCAGAGATGGAGCAGCGTGTACACCTTTACCTACCCCCTCCCTCATGTTGCCCCACCAGATCCCCATGGGCACTGGGTCTTCTTTGCCACTCCACCAGGTTCTATGCACTCTTTCCACCCCCTGTGATCAATCGCTCGTCTACTTTTCGAAGATCCCCAATCCTCAAGGGGGTCAGGATAGGGAAGGAGGAAAGGTCTATTCCAGGGGTAGTCAACCTTGGCTCTTTTATGACTCGTGGACTTCAACTCCCAGAATTCCTGAGCACGAGTGTTTAGGGAGCCAATCAGGTGTCATCTTGTTTTGGCAACGAGCCAATCAGACCACAGTAGGATTCAGTTATTGATGTCATGTATTGAAGCTGAGAGGAGGACATTTGTCAGTGTGTTATGTGACCGCTATCACGTTGGTTGGGTTTTTTTGTG
This sequence comes from Protobothrops mucrosquamatus, assembly GCF_001527695.2. Lineage (NCBI taxonomy): Eukaryota > Metazoa > Chordata > Lepidosauria > Squamata > Viperidae > Protobothrops > Protobothrops mucrosquamatus. Next base: position 235,141 of record NW_015388217.1, on the reverse strand, counting down.
TTCTTTCATTGAGTGAGCTTGTAAAACATAAAGTAATGGTGCAAAGAGTTGACTGGTTGCCCAGAAAGCGATGTCAAATAGTATTATTAAGTGAACAAGGCTACGGTTATAAAGAAATTAGAAGAAAAATTGGTGGAAACTTAACCAAAGGTGGCATTTCTACTGTACACTTTTCCCAAAAGGTTTCCACAATTTTGGCCACTACTATAGCTTTATGGTACACGCTGAAGGTGAAGAATGAATCCTCTATATGCTTACCATTGCTCTGGCTCTGTGGAAGATGAGAACTCTTACAGAGCAGCTTTATAAGGGCTACATTTTGAAACCTGTCCGTGTACACAGTATGTAGCAGAAATCCTTTCTAAATTCAGCTCATCAATAATATTTATTTTGTGACAGCATTTCAGCTGCATAAATCTCAGTGACTTCTAGATACAAGAGATATAAGAAAATTCTAATTCTTTGCTGCCATTTTGTATAAATATGCCCACTGTTGGACACATCACTAATGATTTTGGATAGTTTGTGTGGATGTACCAGGAATTAAACAACTGGCTCTCACACACCCAAACCCCAGGAGCATTTGTATAGAGACTGCATCTGGGTTGCACAGATTTGGGCATTCAAGGGAGATAAATCCTTTGTTACCAGCTAATGGTTGTTAGATTAAGTAGGTCAACACTCCTTTGGGGAAAAAAGTTGATTGGACAGAGCACTCAGACTGTAGAAACACTGCCTCTACGCACACGGTACATAGTAATAGGTGGTTGCTGAATCATTTATATCCTAGTCAAGAAAACCCCAATGACAGCCCATATATTTCCCAGATTGGCTCTGACGCTACTGGCTTTTTGCAAGACCCTGAAGGTATGATTTGCCAAGTAGATTATGGGAGTATGGTGGAACTGGTGCAGTGGCTGCACTGATTGTTCAGGTGAATGGCATTATGGGCTGCAAATTTTATATGATATTGTGTCTGGCTCTCTCTCTCTGTGTAAAACTTTTAAGCTGTTGTATTGTTCTTATTTGTTGTTTTTATATTTGTTCTAAATATTTCTAAGCCACCCACAGGATGGATAGATAGATAGATATAGATATAGATATAGATATAGACAGGGCTTTTTTTCTCATAGAATGCCTAGAACGGAGTTCCGGCATCTTTTTTGGATGGAACCTTGTAGAGTAGGCAAAGCGGGTTGTATTACGTGTGTGAGTTCCGGCACCTTTTTTTTTTTTTAGAAAAAAAGCACTGGATATAGATATAGAGATAGGATAGAGAGAGAGAGAGAGAGAGACAGACAGACAGACAGACAGACAGACAGAGATACAGATACAGATACAGATACAGATAGATGCAGATAGATAGATAGATAGATAGATAGATAGATAGATAGATAGATAGATAGATAGATAGATAGATAGATAGATAGATGTGTGTATGCAATGGGAAACGTCCGGAATGGACTTCCAGAAACGGTATCTACACACAGAACTGGTTGTTCACCTATTTGAATCCCACCACTGACTCTCATTCATTCAGACCTTAAATATCCAAATCTTTCCTGTGCTGGCCAGGCAATAATAATAATAATAATAATAATAATAATAATAATAGTAGTAGTAGTAGTAGTAGTAGTAGTAGTAGTAGTAGTAGTAGTAAAGTTGGAAGGGACCTTGGAGGTCATCAAGTCCAACCCCCTGCTCAGGCAGGAAACCCTGTACCATTTCGGACAAATGGCTGTCCAGTCTCTTCTTAAAAACTTCCAGTGTTGGAGCATTCACCACTTCTGGAGGCAGGTTGTTCCACTGGTTAATTGTTCTAACTGTCAGGAAGTTTCTCCTTAGTTCTAGGCTGCTTTTCTCCTTGAACTTGATCATTAAAACCTGGTGAAGATTTTTTCCCCTATGGCTATTCCATGATGATAGGGAGCATGAGAGCTTCAGAGTGATTTTTTCAAATAATGTTATTAAAGTACTATATAAGGAATAAAAATTATACAAACTACAACGATATAAAAGAAAAAAGTGTGAGGAAGAAAAAAATCCTCTTTCACCCCAACAAATATGCACAATTTAAATTTATTGCCATGTCTTAAGTTGCAACCGAAACTCTCTTCACCCTGTATCTAGTTTCTCAACTAAAAACACAATCCCAAATTGTTGTCGTTCATTCCTTGTCAGCAAAAGTCCAGTAAATATTTAGTAATTAGTAATAATAATTAGTAATTAGTAAATAATCATTAGCAATTAGTAAAACAACTAATTATCTCTTATCTTTGAGCAAATAAGCCAATTTTTGTCGCTTTTCAGAAAGTCCTTACAACCTATCTCTTTTCTATACCTAGTAAAAAAAATCATCCAAGTATATCTTCTGTAGACATTAAAGCATCATCCTCTTTCATTTGAAACTGTAATACATCCTTTTCTGCATCCCTCTCCTTCCTTGTCACATTTATATCCAGATTAATTTCAGACTTACCCAGAATATCTTGTTCTTCTTTCCATTGCATCCTTAATTGTTTATCAATCATTTCTGAGAATGACCACTTGTCAAAAATCTTCATAAACTTTTCTTGGCATTCCATGCAAAAAAAAATCATTAGAATATTTTTCCATTCTTTTGTTATCCTCTACCTCCCTCTGGTGTCCAACTCTAGTATGCAACTTTTAAAATCTCATCTTGTTCCAAAGTTGTTTTTCAAAAGGCAAATGGACTTTCTTGGGGGGGGGGGGGTTCATGAAAACATTCTGAATTCTGAGAACTAGAAAACTAGTTCTGAGAAGAACTGAAGAAGCTCCTTGGATGAGAAGTGAAACATTTTCAGGAAAACAAAAACACAAGAAAGTCCAGTTGCCTTTTGAAAAGCACCTTTGGAACAACCAATGACCTGGATAATTGAAAATCTCCATAGACATCCCATTATCTTGCTTTATCTAGCAAAGGGGTAAGCGCCAGTGGCACTTTCTCATGAGAAAAGTTATTTCAAAAAATTAAAAGATAACGATTCCAAGTCATCCATCCCACTTAACCTTGAACTTACCCATCAATGGTGGTGGAGGGCAATCTCCTTGGCCCAGAGTTGGGGCCCATGTTGGCTGGACAGTCATCGTCTGGGTGATTGCAAGGATGGCAACCAACTGGGGTGGTCAGTAGAGCCATTGGTGGGGGTATAGCAGGTGCTGTGTTGGGCATGGCTGTAGGGCCTGGCAGCATTGTGGCGGCTCCTTGCGCTGGAGGATCTAACCCCCTTAAACAGCAACATTAGTCCTGCAGAAAAAAAAACGGAGAGAAAAAGTTAGAAGAGAAATTTCACTTAGGTTTGTCAGGGTATTGGTTATGAAAGCGTTTAACAAGTTTAGGAACCCTAACATGGCGGTAGTCAACCCAACCTTCCAGAAAGCTAGGTATTGGAGATTTCCCCAGGGTCTACAAAAATCCAAAATACTACGAACCTCAAAATGTTGCTCCCCCTCAATCATTAATGGCTTGGGGGTGGCAGAAGTTCTGGTCTAAGGAAGGAGGTAACCTTGAGTTTTAACAAGCTACAATGGAATACAGGATGGACCCATTGAAGGGACATGGGCAGGTTTAATTCTACAGTTACTGGATTAATGATGCGTTTGATGGGGAAGGGCCCCACATATTTGGGCCCTCACTTCTTTGATGGTTGCAGAGACTGTATGTAGCGGGTGAACAGATAGATACAATCTCCGATGTTGAAGGCTTTAGGTTCCACATGTTTTTTGTCAACTTGCTTTTTATCCATGAGCCTCCTCTAAAGATTTCCTTACAACAGGCCACGTATTGCAAGTGGAGTGACCCATTCCTTCAAGGAAGACACGGGGGTCACTCAGTGGTAATTCAGGCATCGGGCTGAAATGTTGTCCTGTAGCCACCCTCAAGGGAGTGAATCCAATGCTACTATGAATGAATGGAATTATTATATACCACTTCTGCAAAAGGCAGTAGGTCAGTCCAGTTATCTTGTTGATAGTTAATGTAGCACCTCAAGTATTGTTCCAGTACTGAGTTCGTACATTCACATACTCCCATTCGTTTGGGGGTGGTGACTAGAGCTAAGCCCCTGATTGGTACCAAGGAGGTTTAAAAATGCTCACCAGAACTTGGAGGTGAACTGCACCCCCCTGTCTGAGATGATGCATTGGGGGCACTGTGTAGTCAGTAAATATGCTGTACGAATAGTTTGGCTTGTGCATATGTGGAAGGGATCTTTTGATATGGGACAAAATGCACCTGTTTTGAGAACAAATCGGTTATCACTCATATAAGCATATTTCCTCACTTTCAGTGAATTCTATGAAATCCATGGAGATCTCTCTCCATGGTGCTGATGGTTCCGCTATGGTTTGAAGGAGTCCTGGGGTTTTCCCTTGCCACCGCTTGGCTGAAGTGCATATGGGACAACTCTCCACATAGCTTTTAATGTCTTTTTTCAGTGAATGGCCACCAGAACTACTGCTTAACAAGGTGTAAAGTTTTAACAAACCCAAAATGTCCAGCGGTTTTAGAGTCATGACTTTTCCCCAACAACACCATTCTTTGGCTCTCTGGCATGAGTAATTTAGCCCCCACCCAAGCCGCTCCATCTCAAACTAAGCACTCATTTTTGTGGCATTGAAACCAAGTGTCTTCCTTTAGTGCAGCTTTAAGGGCCGCAGTTCATTGTCCTTAGCCTGTGCTTGGGTGGTTACTGGGGCAGCCAGCTGGCAAGACGGGATCACTGGTTTCATTACGTCTGATTTAAAGCAATTATATTGAGGCATTCGTGATAAAGCATCTGCTAGGAAGTTCTCCCACCCACCCCACCCCCGGGAAGGTAGCATAGGATAAAATTGAAGTGATTAAAGTACTTTGCCCAACAGACTTGCTTGGGCGATAGCTTCTGCGGGGTTTTCAGTGCTTTGAGATTTTTGTGATCAGTCCATACCTCAAAAGGCACTTTGCTCTCTTCGAGAAAGTATCTCCAGATCAGAAGTGCCCAGCATACTGCATAAACCTTTTTCTCCCATACCGCCCACCTTCATTCAGTTTCTGACAGCGTTCTAGAGTTATAAGCACAGGGTTGCAACTGACCTCCGCTCATTTTTCTGTAATAGTACAGCCCCCACAGCTATGTCACTAGCATCAGTCTGAATGACAAATGGCTTATTCAGGTCTGGATGTTTCAGAATGGGCTCCGCTGCAAACCACTATTTAAGTTTCTCGAATGCTGCCTGACATTCCATAGTTCATTTCAAGGGCTGGCTGGGTTTAGGTTTGTCCTCCCCATTCGTTTTTAAAAGATTGGTGATGGGAAATGCCACTTAAGCAAAAGATGGGATGAACTAGTGGCATGGGGAGGAACAGACTCAGACTCAACCCTTCCAAGACCGAGTGGCTGTGGATGCCAGCGCCTCGGCATAGTCAGCTGATTCCATCGCTGACTATAGGGGGCGAAACTTTGGCCCCCTCAGAGAAGGCACGCAACTTGGGAGTCCTCCTGGACCCACGGCTGACATTGGAAGATCACTTGTCGGCCGTGACCAGGGGGG
>NW_015388217.1:227660-229479 GCF_001527695.2 Protobothrops mucrosquamatus | reverse complement strand
CATCAAGCGGGATTGGCCTAGGGGGGGATTTTATAGGGATTTTAAAGGGATTTTATAATAGTAAACTTAATACAGGTTATTTAATATATATTTTAATTTGGCTTTTAGAGATATTTATTGTATTGCACTGTTTTTATTTACCTGTAAGCCGCCCTGAGTCCCTCGGGAGAAGGGCGGGGTATAAATGGGAAAAAATAAATAAATAAAAGTTTGCAAAGCCTAAGAAAATTTGCAGCCTAGTCCAACACCGCTTGACCTTTTGGGGGGTCCATCTCAATCCTATCGTGCAAAATGCGATAACCTAAATAGTCGATTTTGCTTTGGTGGAATTTGCAGTTGGATAGTTTGGCGTACAGCTTGGCAGCTTTTAATTTCTTGAGCATCACCCTCACCAACTTCACATGCTCAGCCATGGTTTCAAATGTAAATTAAAATGTCATCTAAATACACCGGCACCCCTTTGTACAAGTGCTCGTGTAGGATCTCATTTATTAGTTGCATGAAAATAGCAGGGCCGTCTTGTAGTCCAAATGGGAGGACTCTCAATTGGAAGCACCCCTGTGGGCAGTTAAAAGCTGTCTTCCATTCGTCCCCCTCTTTTATCCTCACACAATAATAAGCCTATTGTAAGTCCAGCTTAGTAAATATGTTGCTTTGGCTAGGTGGGCTTGCATGTCCTTACTTAGGGGCAAGGGGTAAACATTCTCCATGCACACCCTATTAAGCTCTCTATAACCAATGCACAAACTTGCTAAACAATTGTCTTGCTGAGCAGCAGAAATTTTGGACTCAGTTCTGTCGTAAGTCAAGGACTACCTGTATAAAAATATAGTAAATAAAACGCTCTTGTTTTAGGTAACGTTCTATAGGATACTATCATTTTGGGTGACAGTTTTGAGCTGGAAATGATGGTCACTTGCGTGCCTGCTGTATGATAGATTCATACTGATGGATTGCATGGTTTTGCTCTTTTAAGAAACATAATAGCTCCCTCATATTGTTATCTTGGATATATTATATAAACAGAAATTGCTAAGGAAGGTTGTTCAAAATATTTGGGCTTCAGTCCTCTCCAGAAGGGAGACAACCCATGACCCTTTTGGTCATTGTTTCAGAGATATTTCCTCAAAGCCCTCAAAAATGGTGGAGCTTCTAATGTACTTGAAAAATTCCTAAAAATTCAGGGAGATATTCAGAGATGGATCTGCCTTGAAAGTAGCCCATGTTGAACTGTAGCATAGACCTCAGGAATTGATTACGGTAAATGTTTTATGACACTTTGTATTATGTCCTAAAATGCCTTATGATCATTTCTATGTCTTAAAATGATTTATAAAATTTGCCAAATTTTAATTCTATGGGAACCACAGGTCCCGGAGTTTGTGTGCATTCTGTAAGCCCATTTGAAGTACCTTGATTTAAAAAAATTTGCCCAATTAAAGATGACAGAAATAAGAGTTTTAGTAGTACACCGATGATAGTAGATAGGCCTACACTGGTATGTTGTGTAATCTATTAAGAAAACTATAAGTACAATATATCCATGAAGTAATAGAATTCAGGGAGACTTTTCTTTTTGTGTGAAGGATATGCAGTACTTCACTTCATGTTCATAAGACCCTTATTAGCTCAACTGTCAATTTAAAATGTACTAATAAGATCCTTTTAAAATAAAGCTGGCCAATATAGAAAGTATGGGTCTTTCCTTCCTTTCTGTTACATTAAACAATGATCATTGCTATGATGCCTGAATGATACCTAGTACTACAAAAGTACTATAAGGGGAAATATTGTTCCTCTTGCTGTTTAAAAATAAGTA
>NW_015388217.1:209180-227134 GCF_001527695.2 Protobothrops mucrosquamatus | reverse complement strand
CTTATTAGCTCAACTGTCAATTTAAAATGTACTAATAAGATCCTTTTAAAATAAAGCTGGCCAATATAGAAAGTATGGGTCTTTCCTTCCTTTCTGTTACATTAAACAATGATCATTGCTATGATGCCTGAATGATACCTAGTACTACAAAAGTACTATAAGGGGAAATATTGTTCCTCTTGCTGTTTAAAAATAAGTACCTGTGCATAATCTCTGTAGAATGAAGTCAGACGAGACTGCAGTGTTCTCAGGTACCTATTCTATTTTCTGTACTGAATAAATCAATTGCCTGTTTTGTTCGTGGCATTTTTCCTATATAATAACAATCTCCCACATTACTGAGAAAATCAGAGATAATCTGGGCCTTTGGAATCCTTAAAACACTGTCCCTTAAAAGACACTGCACTGCACTCTCAATCTCAAGTATGTCAAAGTCTTGGCTGAATATTGATGAATGGGGAGATATGTCAAATAACTGGAAGAGATGAATCTCTGGTGTTTCTTTGCCCCTCTAGAGATGAAGAAGAGTTGCAAAAATCCCTTTCGGAATTGGCAGACCCCAACTCAAAGTCCATCAAACGCATCAGCAGCAGCAGCAACCCCTTCCTGGACTTCTCACAGGATGCCAGCATTGCTATGTACAAGCACGGTCTCCTGGTGCGCAAAAGCCATGCTGAGCCAGATTGCAAAAAGAGTACGTGTTAAGAGTTGTGGCGTGAGTGTGAGTTGAGTAGAGTGTGAGTGAGAGAGAGAAGCAGGAGGGCATGGGAGGGCGCTCTATGAGGCTCCACGAAGAATCATTCCCCTTTGCCATGCTGAATTATAATAGTAGTAGTAGCAGCAGTAGTAGTAGTAGTAGTAAAGTTGGAAGGTATCTTGGAGGTCATCTAGTCCAACCCCCTGCTCAGGCAGGAAACCCTATACCATTTCGGACAAATGGCTGTCCAGTCTCTTCTTAAAAACTCCCAGTGTTGGAGCATTCACCGCTTCTGGAGGCAGGTTGTTCCACTGGTTAATTGTTCTCACTGTCGGGAAGTTTCTCCTTAGTTCTAGGTTGCTTTTCTCCTTGATTAGTTTCCACCCGTTGCTTCTTGTCCTGCCTTCAGGCGCTTTGGAAAATAGCTTGACTCCCTCTTCTTTGTGGCAGCCCCTGAGATATTGGAACACTGCTATCATGTCATTATCATGTTATTACAACATGGGATGTAAGGAAGGAGAGGCTTGTTTTACAAGAGTCAACTTTTAAGCCTGTAGTTGCTTTAAGGCAGGATTTCTTTTACTTCTTCCCTTTTTCACCCCCATGGTCATTGGGGGCCTAGGGCAGTGGTGGCAAACCTATGGCACGCGTGCCAGAGTCAGCACTCAGAGCCCTCTCTGTGGGCACACGTGCCGTTGCCCCGGCCTCGCCTCCCCCCGCGACCCCATCACCAGCCCCCCTGGAGGAGAGTCGCCCCTGAGCGTGGCCCACACGGAGCAGCGCAGACATGGCAGCCAGGCAGTGTAGACAAGACTCTGCCCTTACACCCCATCCCGCACAGTTGATGCTGCGGGACGCGGGCAGAGGGCGTGGCTGCCATGGCGCTGCTGGGCTGCCTGGGCGATCTGCAGCGGGCCCTGGAGGCGGTGAGTGGCCCTGCGGGCAGACGGGGTTGGGGCGGGGGTGGGGCCAGTTTTTGGGCACTCGGTCTCTAAAAGGTTCGCCATCACTGGCCTAGGGCCTCCTGGCATCCACTGACCTCCTTTTTCTTTAATTGCAAATTGGGATGCATAAAAAGAATAGCAGCCCTTTCTCAATGAACAGGATTCTATGTAAGATGAAAATGCGAACAGCATCCACCAGAAAGGGGAAAGAGAAGGGGGGAGAAGGAGATAAAGGAAAAAGAGAGAGGGGGAGGGAGAGAGAAATACGTTTATGAGACCCATTCCCTGATTTAAAATCTCTTCTGGATTTTAGCCACGTCTCTCCCTGGTACTTGGAAATATGGCTTTTCTGACATTTTGTGGCATTCTGTTTCCACAAATGTGATTGATATCTGCATTTCCAGTCTACAGCTTTACCTTGCATTTCTGCAGGGGCACTGCGATAAGGAAGAAGGCACTGCTAGCTCATCTTCTAAAGCAGACATGTCAAACACAAGGCCCGGGAGCAGGATGCGGCCCACGAAGTGGTTTCATGTGGCCCGTGAAGCATCCTGGGAACAGTGAGGGAACGGTCCCCGCTGCCTTGGCCCTGGCCAAAATGTACAATTTTGTGGTGGCCATCTATGCTGAAACGCATTCAGTCTTAGCTCCACAAGGCCGTCTAGAAACAGCGAGGAACCAGCCTCTGCCGTGTCGGCCCCGCCCCCTGTCCTATTTGCCAAAGTAAAATTTTACCAACTTTCTCTTTTCCTTGACAGCTCCAAGAGGAAAACGGGGATGGAAGACTTTCCATGGGATACTAAAGGGAATGATTTTGTATCTACAGAAGGTATTGCTTCTTGCTCGTTCTGTCTCTCTGTCTCTCACAAGCACACACAAACCTCCATGTCATAAAGAATGGAATCTCCTTAGTTGTATATGCCCAATTATATTATGTGAAAAGGATACACCCAACTTTCTTAAAATAGTCCTACGTTGCAATATTTCTGCTCTGGAAAAATTATAAAGATATTAAAACGCCATTCAGATCATACTGTAAAGAAAACCACTGGCGTTCTCTGAAATAAGCCTCTAATATAGGGGTAGGCCACCTTGGCTCTTTTATGACTTGTGGACTTCAACTCCCAGAATTCCTGAGCCAGCCATGCTGAGGGGAAAGGGAGAGGTTTCCAAGCTGAGCCATGGCTGGCTCAGGAATTCTGGGAGTTGAAGTCCACGAGTCATAAAAGAGCCAAGGTTGCCTACCCCTGCCCTAATAAAATGTTGGCATACATTCCCTCACTGTATTCTTTCTTTTGTTCATTCTTCAATAATTTGATTACACATGGCTGAATTATCAACGTTCAAAAGCCCTAGGATTTCGAAAATACGAGCAGCGAACTGTGCACTCCAGGACCTTAATCTGTCTTCATCTATGGAATATGGCATTTTGATTTTTAGAACTCCTGAAGCATATTTCCTGCTTCTTTAATATCAACCCTCGAATTAAAAATGGGTCTACTGAATCAGTCTGTGATAATACTTAAACTCAAAACTAATGGCCCTTGATATAGCTGTCCTCCGCTAATTTTAAAATTATCCAAATTGCTGGCTATTGCCATTTCTTGTAGTAATGATTTCCACAGGTTAATTACGGTCTGTGGGAAGAAGTGGTTATTTTGCCTCTTCTGAATCTCTTTCTAACCATTTCAAATCATTAGACTCTGGATACTATTCTTAAGATGTAGATAAAAACTTAACTTTCTCCATGCCATGCATGATTTTAGATACCTAAATTATGTCGCCAACAGTAATGTGGCTCAAAGTCGCAAACGCATATAGAAATTGTCATTTTACAATTTTTTTCTGCCAGAGTTTATGCTCTTTCATGTACTGATTAGGACAGTCAGTTTCTTGGATAGAGAGGAGTCATCTTCTTCCCCAACTGCAAAATAACATTTAAAAAAATCTTTCCTATAAGACAGTGGTTCTCAACCTGTGGGTCGGGACCCCATTTGGGGTCGATCGACCATTTCATGGGGGTCGCCAAGCAAGGCTGTCCGCCATTTTTTTTGTCCGCCATTTTTCCCCCCTTTTCCGGCGGGTGCCTTACCTCCCTTGGGCTGGGCCAGCTGGTGGTCGGCCTGCTCCGTCTCTGCCGCTTGCCAGCTACGCCTCGGCCAGCGCAGGGGGAGGAACCACGCATGCGCGGCGCTCCCGGGCAGGGAAAGTCCTCGACTTACGACCGGTTTAGTCCTCGACTTACGACCGGTTAGGGTCGCGGCATTAAAAAGGTTGAGAACCACTGCTTTAAGAGCAATAACCAGTTTTCATTTTACGCACTGACATACCTTGTTTTTTTTCCCTCTCTCTGATCTCTTTTCAAATTTTTCCTTTCGATTTGCAGGACCACTTTATACAAAATATCTGCTTTAAAAAATTTGAGTATTTGAGCGCTGGTGTCTGACCTAGAAAGCAGCTGTGTAGGGCAACAACTCTTCATTCTGGAGACATTTTGCGAATTAAACAATTGTCACCCATACTCCTTTTCAGCTGTCTTTAAAAAAGGCATGAGAGAGTCTTGCAGTTGACTGTAGGACTATGCTACAATTCAAATAGTCCTCACTTACTGACCTCAATTGCTATGCAGCGTTGCATGCAATGTAACTGATTTATATCAATTCTGACTGGGTTATTAAGCAAATCACTGTGGACTGTGAACTGCAGTGTCACATGACTACAACTTGCTCCCATCTTCCCCATTGACTTTGCTTGCAAATGAAGATTATGTGACTGCAAGATGCTATGACTATTATAAATATGCACTAGTTGCCAAGTGCCCTAATCATGAGCTTGTGATCGTGGGACCTTGCAATGGCCACAACTTCAAGGACTAATTGTAACTCTCCTTGATCAGTGCCGTCGTAACTTCAAACTGTTGCTGAATACGTGGTCAGTAAGTGAGGATTAACAGTATAATTGCCTACGTCAGTGCCATGGCAGGGAAAATAAGGATAAACAATAGTGAGGTATACTAAGTGCTTGACCTTATAGAACTGCAATTTTTTAGAATTTGTGAAGAAGTATATCTTATTTTAAAAGATAAATCAGGAAGAAAAACTTGCACGCCTTTGAAATGACAGGATGAGGTTATATCATCATTTTTAGCCATTGCCTATCCACTGCAGGATGAAGGCCTCTTCTGCATGTCTTTTTTTTTTTCCTTTTGGAAAGGATATATACAGCATGTTAAAATGATAAGCTTGGTTTGTACAATTTCTTCTTTAACTTCTGAAGCTTTAAGAGTGGAGAATTGCTGACATTTTGCCAGTGGAAGGGCTTGCTGGAGTTCGTAGAAAATAACCGAAAGCAACAACAGGTCCAATAAAGGAAAGTAACATAACAGATATCTGTCCTTTACTGCATTTCAGGAGGAATATAAACCTGGCCACGCCCTGGCTGAGGAAGATCTAAAAAACGCCATCAGTATCCATCATTCACTGGCCACCCAAGCATCGGATTACAACAAGAGACCCAACGTTTTCTATCTCAGGACAGCTGACTGGAGAGTCTTCCTCTTCCAAGCCCAGTAAGCAGGAGAGCACAGAATGTAAATTAGATGCTTCTAATGGGGGAAGGGGATTGATTTATCAGATCAATTTTATTTATTGGAAGGAAAGTTCTAGAAGTAACATTGGAAATTTTACTTATTGTATTATTAGAAGGATCTACTGTTTGCTTAGGCAGCACACAATAGGTCAGTGGTGGCGAACCTATGCAGAGGCGGCACTCAGAGCCCTCTCTGTGGGCACACGTGCCGTCACCCCAGCCCCGCCTCCTCCCATGACCCCCTCCTCACCGTCCCCCCCAGAGGAGAGTCGCCCCCGGGCACGGCCCATGCAAAGCAGCGCAGCCAAGCACATGGTAGCCGGGCAACGGGGACAAGACTCTGCCCTTGCGCCCCGTCACACGCAGATGATGCTGTGGGGCACGGGCGAAGGGCGTGGCCATGGCGCTGCTGGGCCGCTTGGGTGATCTGTGGCAGGCCATGTAGGTGGTGGGTGGCCCAGCGGGCAGAGTGGAGCAGGGACGGGGGTAGGGGGCAGGTTTTGGGCACTCGGTCTCTAAAAGGTTCGCCATCACTGCAATAGGTAATATCAGACAAAAACAAAAAAAGAGCTAAGCTTTGTCTATCATTGAATGCAGCCTTCCGTATTGTTCCTTCCCTTTCTGACTGTTCCAAACAAAGAAAGATTTTAAAGAAGCACTGCATCTCTTCAATATTCCTTAAAATTCCAGGTTTAAGAGAAAAAAAAACTATATAAAGCTTCACATTCAGACTCAGGGCCGTATGGAATATTACCATTTTCCCTAGATCACTGCAACAATAGCCAAAAAAACTCTGTGCAGTAGCAGCACATTTAGCATAAAATACATTACTTTGCCACCTTTTACACACGCTGGGATATTTTGTGGATTTGGGTTTTTCTTCCCCTTTGTTTAGCATCATTTTAAAGGTTTTTAGATTTTATTTTTTAAACATACAGCCTTCAAGAATTACAAAGTGCATGGTAAGAGGTTGGGATTGTTTTATGGGTTTCAGCAGAGGACTTGGGATGTCTTTTGTGTACAGTTATGAGAGCAAGTTATTTTTTGAACGAAACAATTTTGGCAAGCTTTCTTGGCCCATGATATCATTTAGAGAATGATACCTCTTTTACATCGTACTCCAGGAACACAGAACAGATGAATTCCTGGATCACACGGATTAATATGGTAACAGCCATGTTCTCCGCACCACCATTTCCAGCTGCCATTGGATCCCAAAAGAAATTCACTCGGCCATTACTGCCCAGTTCTTCCACAAGACTATCACAAGTAAGTGGGTCATCTTTATTGTTAGCGATTCTAGTATTATTCTGGAAGAAGAACTAGAGAAAAATTAAATGCGGTTAAGACAATAAGTTTCTAATGCAAAAAAGGGCTGAGAGAAATAATGAAACTTCCAGAGCTGAATAAACTGTCCTGAAATTGGCAAGCAGGAGTTGTGTGTCCATGTATCTGTGCAAAAATTTAGATTCAAAGAACTGATAAAATTGGTAACATTACCACAAAGGGAAAAATGAAAACAAGTTGTGAATGCCAGTTGGGGCTGATTTGCTACTAGGAGGTCCTACAATAGAGACCAAGCAACTTTTTTCCTCCATTCTTCACAGGAAGAGCAACTGAAGAGTCATGAAATCAAATTTAAAGCCATGGCAGCAGAACTTTTGGAGCATCGTTCCTCCCTTCCTGAAAAGAAGGTGAAAGGCAAGGAATATGAGGAACTGAAGCAGAAAGAGGAGTATCTGATATTTGAAGTAAGTAGGAAGAGCCAGATCTGTTTCCAAACAGAACTTGCAAAGCAATGTTGGAGATGGTAGCAGAAGGTTCTCAAAAAAGAATGGTAGGGAAAATGTTTTCATTTGAGTAGCCCTTCTATCAGGACTGATCTAAGGTTACCATTAGTAATTTGCTNCTTATTAGCTCAACTGTCAATTTAAAATGTACTAATAAGATCCTTTTAAAATAAAGCTGGCCAATATAGAAAGTATGGGTCTTTCCTTCCTTTCTGTTACATTAAACAATGATCATTGCTATGATGCCTGAATGATACCTAGTACTACAAAAGTACTATAAGGGGAAATATTGTTCCTCTTGCTGTTTAAAAATAAGTATCTGTGCATAATCTCTGTAGAATGAAGTCAGACGAGACTGCAGTGTTCTCAGGCACCTATTCTATTTTCTGTACTGAATAAATCAATTGCCTGTTTTGTTCGTGGCATTTTTCCTATATAATAATAATCTCCCACATTATTGAGAAAATCAGAGATAATCTGGGCCTTTGGAATCCTTAAAACACTGTCCCTTAAAAGACACTGCACTGAACAGGTTTTTAGGCATGTGCTTCTCAATCTCAAGTATGTCAAAGTCTTGGCTGAATATTGATGAATGGGGAGATATGGCAAATAACTGGAAGAGATGAATCTCTGGTGTTTCTTTGCCCCTCTAGAGATGAAGAAGAGTTGCGAAAATCCCTTTCGGAATTGGCAGACCCCAACTCAAAGTCCATCAAACGCATCAGCAGCAGCAGCAACCCCTTCCTGGACTTCTCACAGGATGCCAGCATTGCTATGTACAAGCACGGTCTCCTGGTGCGCAAAAGCCATGCTGAGCCAGATTGCAAAAAGAGTACGTGTTAAGAGTTGTGGCGTGAGTGTGAGTTGAGTAGAGTGTGAGTGAGAGAAGCAGGACGGCATGGGAGGGCGCTCTATGAGGCTCCACGAAGGATCATTCCCCTTTGCCATGCTGAATTGTAGTAGTAGTAGTAGTAGTAGTAGTAGTAGTAGTAAAGTTGGAAGGGACCTTGGAGGTCATCTAGTCCAACCCCCTGCTCAGGCAGGAAACCCTACATCATTTCGGACAAATGGCTGTCCAGTCTCTTCTTAAAAACTTCCAGTGTTGGAGCATTCACCGCTTCTGGAGGCAGGTTGTTCCACTGGTTAATTGTTCTCACTGTCAGGAAGTTTCTCCTTAGTTCTACAGTAGGTTGCTTCTCTCCTTGATTAGTTTCCACCCGTTGCTTCTTGTCCTGCCTTCAGGCGCTTTGGAAAATAGCTTGACTCCCTCTTCTTTGTGGCAGCCCCTGAGATATTGGAACACTGCTATCATGTCATTATCATGTTATTACAACTTGGGATGTAAGGAAGGAGAGGCTTATTTTACAAGGGTCAACTTTTAAGCCTGTAGTTGCTTTAAGACAGGATTTCTTTTACTTCTTCCTTTTTCGCCCCCATGGTCATTGGGGGTCTAGGGCAGTGGTGGCGAACCTATGGCACGCGTGCCAGAGTCAGCACTCGGAGCCTTCTCTGTGGGCACACGTGCCGTTGCCCCAGCCTTGCCTCCCCCCACAACCCCCTCACCAGCCCCCCTGGAGGAGAGTCGCCCCTGAGCGTGGCCCACACGGAGCAGCACAGCCAAGGACATGGCAGCCAGGCAGCGTACACAATACTCTGCCCTTACGCCCCATCCTGCACAGTTGATGCTGCGGGATGTGGGCAGAAGGTGTGGCCGCCATGGCGCTGCTGGGCTGCCCGGGCGATCTGCAGCGGGCCCTGGAGGCGGTGAGTGGCCCTGCGGGCAGATGGGGTGGGGGCAGGGCAGGGGGTGGAGCGGGGGTGGGGCCAGTTTTTGGGCACTCGGTCTCTAAAAGGTTCGCCATCACTGGCCTAGGGCCTCCTGGCATCCACTGACCTCCTTTTTCTTTAATTGCAAATTGGGATGCATAAAAAGAATAGCAGCCCTTTCTCAATGAACAGGATTCTATGTAAGATGAAAATGCGGACAGCATCCACAGAAAGGGGAAAGAGAAGAGGGAGAAGGAGACAAAGAAAACCATAAAGGAAAAAGAGAGAGGGAGAGAGAAATACGTTTATGAGACCCATTCCCTGATTTAAAATCTCTTCTGGATTTTAGCCACGTCTCTCTGCCTGGTACTTGGAAATATGGCTTTTCTGACATTTTGTGGCATTCTGTTTCCACAAATATGATTGACGTCTGCATTTCCAGTCTACAGCTTTACCTTGCATTTCTGCAGGGGCACTGCGATAAGGAAGAAGGCACTGCTAGCTCATCTTCTAAAGCAGACATGTCAAACACAAGGCCCGGGAGCCGGATGCGGCCCACGAAGTGGTTTCATGTGGCCCGCGAAGCATCCTGGGAACAGTGAGGGAATGGTCCCCGCTGCCTTGGCCCTGGCCAAAATGTACAATTTTGTGGTGGCCATCTATGCTGAAACGCATTCAGTCTTAGCTCCACAAGGCCGTCTAGAAACAGCGAGGAACCAGCCCCTGCCGTGTCGGCCCCGCCCCCTGTCCTATTTGCCAAAGTAAAATTTTACCAACTTTCTCTTTTCCTTGACAGCTCCAAGAGGAAAACGGGGATGGAAGACTTTCCATGGGATACTAAAGGGAATGATTTTGTATCTACAGAAGGTATTGCTTCTTGCTCGTTCTGTCTCTCTGTCTCTCACAAGCACACACAAACCTCCATGTCATAAAGAATGGAATCTCCTTAGTTGTATATGCCCAATTATATTATGTGAAAAGGATACACCCAACTTTCTTAAAATAGTCCTACGTTGCAATATTTCTGCTCTGGAAAAATTATAAAGATATTAAAACGCCATTCAGATCATACTGTAAAGAAATCCACTGGCGTTCTCTGAAATAAGCCTCTAATATAGGGGTAGGCCACCTTGGCTCTTTTATGACTTGTGGACTTCAACTCCCAGAATTCCTGAGCCAGCCATGCTGAGGGGAAAGGGAGAGGTTTCCAAGCTGAGCCATGGCTGGCTCAGGAATTCTGGGAGTTGAAGTCCACGAGTCATAAAAGAGCCAAGGTTGCCTACCCCTGCCCTAATAAAATGTTGGCATACATTCCCTCCCTGTATTCTTTCTTTTGTTCATTCTTCAATAATTTGATTACACATGGCTGAATTATCAACGTTCAAAAGCCCTAGGATTTCGAAAATATGAGCAGCGAACTGTGCACTCCAGGACCTTAATCTGTCTTCATCTATGGAATATGGCATTTTGATTTTTAGAACTCCTGAAGCATATTTCCTGCTTCTTTAATATCAACCCTCGAATTAAAAATGGGTCTACTGAATCAGTCTGTGATAATACATAAACTCAAAACTAATTGCCCTTGATATAGCTGTCCTCCGCTAATTTTAAAATTATCCAAATTGCTGGCTATTGCCATTTCTTGTAGTAATGATTTCCACAGGTTAATTATGGTCTGTGGGAAGAAGTGGTTATTTTGCCTCTTCTGAATCTCTTTCTAACCATTTCAAATCATTAGACTCTGGATACTATTCTTAAGATGTAGATAAAAACTTAACTTTCTCCATGCCATGCATGATTTTAGATACCTAAATTATGTCGCCAACAGTAATGTGGCTCAAAGTCGCAAATGCATATAGAAATTGTCATTTTACAATTTTTTTCTGCCAGAGTTTATGCTCTTTCATGTACTGATTAGGACAGTCAGTTTCTTGGATAGAGAGGAGTCATCTTCTTCCACAACTGCAAAATAACATTTAAAAAAATCTTTCCTATAAGACAGTGGTTCTCAACCTGTGGGTCGGGACCCCATTTGGGGTCGATCGACCATTTCATGGGGGTCGCCAAGCAAGGTTGTCCGCCATTTTTTTTGTCCGCCATTTTTTCCCCCTTTTCCGGCGGGTGCCTTACCTCCCTTGGGCTGGGCCAGCTGGTGGTCGGCCTGCTCCGTCTCTGCCGCTTGCCAGCTACGCCTCGGCCAGCGCAGGGGGAGGAACCACGCATGCGCGGCGCTCCCGGGCAGGGAAAGTCCTCGACTTACGACCGGTTTAGTCCTCGACTTACGACCGGTTGGGGTCGCGGCATTAAAAAGGTTGAGAACCACTGCTATAAGAGCAATAACCAGTTTTCATTTTACGCACTGACATACCTTGTTTTTTTTCCCTGTCTCTGATCTCTTTTCAAATTTTTCCCTTTCAATTTGCAGGGCCACTTTATACAAAATATCTGCTTTAAAAAATTTGAGTATTTGAGCGCTGGTGTCTGACCTAGAAAGCAGCTGCGTAGGGCAACAACTCTTCATTCTGGAGACATTTTGCGAATTAAACAATTATCACCCATACTCCTTTTCAGCTGTCTTTAAAAAGGCATGAGAGAGTCTTGCAGTTGACTGTAGGACTATGCTACAATTCAAATAGTCCTCACTTACTGACCTCAATTGCTATGCAGCGTTGCATGCAATGTAACTGATTTATATCAATTCTGACTGTGGGTTATTAAGCAAATCACTGTGGACTGTGAACTGCAGTGTCACATGACTACAACTTGCTCCCATCTTCCCCATTGACTTTGCTTGCAAATGAAGATGATGTGACTGCAAGATGCTATGACTGTTGTAAATATGCACTAGTTGCCAAGTGCCCTAATCATGAGCTTGTGATCGTGGGACCTTGCAATGGCCACAACTTCAAGGACTAATTGTAACTCTCCTTGATCAGTGCCGTCGTAACTTCAAACTGTTGCTGAATAAGTGGTCAGTAAGTGAGGATTAACAATATAATTGCCTACGTCAGTGCCATGGCAGGGAAAATAAGGATAAACAATAGTGAGGTATACTAAGTGCTTGACCTTATAGAACTGCAATTTTTTAGAATTTGTGAAGAAGTATATCTTATTTTAAAAGATAAATCAGGAAGAAAAACTTGCACGCCTTTGAAATGACAGGATGAGGTTATATCATCATTTTTAGCCATTGCCTGTCCACTGCAGGATGACGGCCTCTTCTGCATGTCTTTTTTTTTTTCCTTTTGGAAAGGATATATACAGCATGTTAAAATGATATGCTTGGTTTGTACAATTTTTTCTTTAACTTCTGAAGTTTAAGAGTGGAGAATTGCTGACATTTTGCCAGTGGAAGGGCTTGCTGGAGTTCGTAGAAAATAACCGAAAGCAACAACAGGTCCAATAAAGGAAAGTAACATAACAGATATCTGTCCTTTACTGCATTTCAGGAGGAATATAAACCTGGCCACGCCCTGGCTGAGGAAGATCTAAAAAACGCCATCAGTATCCATCATTCACTGGCCACCCAAGCATCGGATTACAACAAGAGACCCAACGTTTTCTATCTCAGGACAGCTGACTGGAGAGTCTTCCTCTTCCAAGCCCAGTAAGCAGGAGAGCACAGAATGTAAATTAGATGCTTCTAATGGGGGAAGGGGATTGATTTATCAGATCAATTTTATTTATTGGAAGGAAAGTTCTAGAAGTAAAATTGGAAATTTTACTTATTGTATTATTAGAAGGATCTATTGTTTGCTTAGGCAGCACACAATAGTCAGTGGTGGCGAACCTATGTAGAGGCGGCACTCAGAGTCCTCTCTGTGGGCACACGTGCCGTCACCCCAGCCCCGCCTCCTCCCATGACCCCCTCCTCACCAGCAGTCCCCCCAGAGGAGAGTCGCCCCCGGGCACAGCCCACGCAAAGCAGCGCAGCCAAGCACATGGTAGCCGGGCAACGGGGACAAGACTCTGCCCTTATGCCCCATCACACGCAGATGATGCTGTGGGGCACGGGCGGAGGGCATGGCCATGGCGCTGCTGGGCCGCTTGGGTGATGTGTGGCAGGCCGTGTAGGTGGTGGGTGGCCCAGTGGGCAGAGTGGGGCAGGGACGGGGGTGGGGGGCAGGTTTTGGGCACTCGGTCTCTAAAAGGTTTGCTATCACTGCAATAGGTAATATCAGACAAAAAACAAATAGAGCTAAGCTTTGTCTATCATTGAATGCAGCCTTACGTATTGTTCCTTCCCTTTCTGACTGTTCCAAACAAAGAAAGATTTTAAAGAAGCACTGCATCTCTTCAATATTCCTTAAAATTCCAGGTTTAAGAGAAAAAAAAACTATATAAAGCTTCACATTCAGACTCAGGGCCGTATGGAATATTACCATTTTCCCTAGATCACTGCAACAATAGCCAAAAAAACTCTGTGCAGTAGCAGCACATTTAGCATAAAATACATTACTTTGCCACCTTTTACACACACTGGGATATTTTGTGGATTTTGGTCTTTCTTCCCCTTTGCTTAGCATCATTTTAAAGGTTTTTAGATTTTATTTTTAAACATACAGCCTTCAAGAATTACAAAGTGCATGGTAAGAGGTTGGGATTGTTTTATGGGTTTCAGCAGAGGACTTGGGATGTCTTTTGTACAGTTATGAGAGCAAGTTATTTTTTGAACGAAACAATTTTGGCAAGCTTTCTTGGCCCATGATATCATTTAGAGAATGATACCTCTTTTACATCGTACTCCAGGAACACAGAACAGATGAATTCCTGGATCACACGGATTAATATGGTAACAGCCATGTTCTCCGCACCGCCATTTCCAGCTGCCATTGGATCCCAAAAGAAATTCACTCGGCCATTACTGCCCAGTTCTTCCACAAGACTATCACAAGTAAGTGGGTCATCTTTATTGTTTAGCGATTCTAGTATTATTCTGGAAGAAGAACTAGAGAAAAATTAAATGGGGTTAAGATAGTAAGTTTCTAATGCAAAAAAGGGCTGAGAGAAATAATGAAACTTCCAGAGCTGAATAAACTGTCCTGAAATTGGCAAGCAGGAGTTGTGTGTCCATGTATCTGTGCAAAAATTTAGATTCAAAGAGCTGATAAAATTGGTAACATTACCACAAAGGGAAAAATGAAAACAAGTTGTGAATGCCAGTTGGGGCTGATTTGCTACTAGGAGGTCCTACAATAGAGACCAAGCAACTTTTGTCCTCCATTCTTCATAGGAAGAGCAACTGAAGAGTCATGAAATCAAATTTAAAGCCATGGCAGCAGAACTTTTGGAGCATCGTTCCTCCCTTCCTGAAAAGAAGGTGAAAGGCAAGGAGTATGAGGAACTGAAGCAGAAAGAGGAGTATCTGATATTTGAAGTAAGTAGGAAGAGCCAGATCTGTTTCCAAACAGAACTTGCAAAGCAATGTTGGAGATGGTAGCAGAAGGTTCTCAAAAAAGAATGGTAGGGAAAATGTTTTCATTTGAGTAGCCCTTCTATCAGGACTGATCTAAGGTTACCATTAGTAATTTGCTGAAGCCAAAGGTATTTGGAGAAAGCAGTTGGTGAATGCTGCCCTCTTGGATCTAGAATAGGGGTGTCAAACTCACAACATCACGTGATGTGTCGTGACTTGTCGTGCCTTTTTTCCATTGCCGGCAATGGGGTGGGCGCAGTTTTGGCATGACGCATCCGGCCCACGGACCGGCAGTTTGACACCCCTGATTTAGAAGGTCACAATTCCTTCATAAATGCTTGCAGGAAGTCTTGAAGCAAAACTTGAAGGCAATACTTTTCCTATTGTTTGCTCTCCAGCCCACTGCTATTCTAGAGTACTAGCTCTACATATGGAGGTGTCCTTTGGCTGTTTTAGAAGATAACATTAGGCCATCCAAATTCCCATGAGTCTCAGTTACTGTGGCCAAAGTTAGGGGATAACCGAGTTGCTGTAAGGACCTGCCTCAATCCCTCTTCCCAAGAAAGCAGAACTCCTGGAATAGCTTCATCCCAAAAGGAACTTTTATTAGAGAAGTTGACAGCAGGCATAGAAGGCAGGATCTGAGGGTTTCCCGTGTGAATCGATAGGTTAAAAGAGCAACTGGCAAACCCCACCCCAATCATCCATCTGATCAGTTCAAATGAGCCAATCTCCAGGTGTGAACCTGCTGTGGGAACGGGGTTGATAAGACGCCATTCCCAAGGTTGTTAGGCTGTTAGGTCTTCACGGCTGTTCTTCCACAGTTAGAGATAAGGCAGATGGCCAGAGGCACATTCCATTCTCACCCCAGGCTGGCATCGAGGAAAATAGATCAAAGAACGGGCAGATAGAGGAAAGCGGAGAGGATACATTGTAGCACACATAGCTTCCCCCCTCCCCCTAGGAGTATGGCAGAACCCGCAGGAAGATAGAATAAGGAAATCACCCCCCTCCCAATAACTGGGTTCTGACAGTTGCAGTCTAACAGTAGATGGAGAACTACAGATACAGTAGCCACATTTTGGCTCATGTCCTGCATAAATTTACTTAATAATCCTTAATAACCAGCCCACTATGAATAAACCATGTGGGAATTGTTTATTCTGTTCATTCTACATATAAACACTTTCTTTGGTTTTCATGATCCCGCAGTAGCTGGATTCTGGCTAATAAATCAGATTTTAGTCTTGTTGAAAATCAGTGGGTTAATGGAATAATTAACTTCCTTTTGTTGATTTCATGGGAATAAGATACGATTTTAGGATTTAAAGCAACACATTTACGAGTGGATTTGTATCCTCCAGATATTTTGCATTTCAGTTCCCATAATCTGAAATCGGCACGGCCAGCGGTCAGACATTATCGTAGTTGTAGTCCAAAACATCCAGAGGTCACCATGTTACTTTCAGTGCCTATGTTACTCCTAGAACAGAGTTCCCCAACCTTTTCAGGTTGGTGGCCTATAGCAGGGGGAGGGGGGGAAAGAAGGGATGGTTTTGTGGGAGGGCTAAATGCATGCACGCGTGTGCGCATGAACACCCATTGCTCACGCAAGTGGGGCCACAAGCACCTGTAATACTTGAAGCGATGCTCACGTTGAGTGGGACTGTGCACGCACACACTGGCATCTTATTCAGATTAGTTATTTATGTGTTACTCCTGCACCAAACCTGTTACTTCTTGCTTTCTGCAGAAATTACGCTATGGCATTTATGCTACGCTAATGCGCACCAAGTTGAAGACCGGCTCTGAGGATCTGGCAGCTTTGGAAGCCACCCTGTTTGTTACAGTCGGCAGCTCAGAAGACAGCTACAAGGAGTCCCAGTCCAGCCTTTCCCTGAACCAGGAGACAGCTGGCACAGGTTCCAAGATAAAACGTAACAATCAGTAAGCAAGTAGTAAACAGCAAAGATGATAGATGGTCACTCTTGGCAAAGAAAATGGCATTTCTGTCCTAGAAATTTGCAAATTGTCATTGCTCATGGTCAAGAGTCATATAAGGGAAGACATTATCAATGGGGCCCAATTCTGTATCAACCTCACCAGTGGAAAGACACATTAGGACTGCCGTCCTACATTATACGGCCTTCCCAGTATAATCAGACTATAGCTTATGGGCGAAAAGTACTAAACTCCACAGTTAAGTAACAGTTCTGCATTCTTACATCAGCGTTTCGCTATGCCAACTTTTTCTATCTCTTTGCAAAACCAAGAATAAGAGAGTGGAAGAAAGAAGACTGCTTCCCTTCCTTTTCTTACAATTTTTGTGATCTATTTTACAGTTTTTAGTACCTGAATAACGCTGAATCACATTGGAGTAAAAAAAAAAAAAAAGAGTAATTTTGGCATGCATAAGATAGACATTAAGTTCAATAGTACTTCTACACAGGAGTTTTGGGGGCAGAGGTTTCTTCCTTTCCCTTGCAGATACAAGGCTGTACTGTCAGCCTGCAGGAGCAACTTCTTCAAGGAAGCCCAATTCTTTCACCACCAGCAGCTCCCTCGCAGTGGCTCAGTTATTTCCTCGTCAGCACAACCTGGATCATGACTTATCCTGATCATTGTTCGCCTCTTACAAAACTGGGCAGAGGTTGCATCTGCTTCAAAGAAACTATCACTAATAGGTAAAATCAGGGATAGCAGCTATCTCCCATTCTCCTCTTCCACAGTAGAACCACCATAGCGGGCCTGCTGGTCTTAGGCGCCTAATTAGGTTCTGCAGTAATTTATGAACTTGAATAACCAGCACAAAATCTATTGATTATGTAGTACAAAGAAACTGGCCATTCTATTGCCTGAGCCTGGTGGGGGCATATTCAGAGAGATGGAAGGGGGTGGGGAATTCCAGATGTCCAGGAACGTTCCCAACTCCCAAACCCGTGGTTGTGTAGGTGGTATGGTCCTAACACTTGTATAGATAACCTGGTCCCTTAACTTACAATCTCAAAAAGCTTTAAGGCATGACTCAAAAGCTTGATGATAATGTTATGTATGCAGTGGAAGATAAAAGGACCCAGCTGATCATTGGGGAGTACATGAAATTCTGGAGATGTGGAATAACAGGCTACTTATATGGTGGGAACATTGTACGGTAATACTTGAGAGACAAACACCACTTCCAGAGATCCGATACTGAATCTCTAAATATGTCAGATTTCTTCTGTTCTATGCGGACTGTAAAAAAAAAACCACAATTGTACAGTTTCTTCTTCAGTTACTGAAGTAAACCAGCTCAAGCATCTACAGTTCTCCTTCAAACTCTTTCTGTATTACAGAAACAGGATAAAGAATGTGTCATTTTGAGTGCCATAAATCAGGATCCACAGCTTTAGTTGCCTGGTTCAAACACAGATAACCGACCAGCCCAATATAAATGAGTGGAAAGCACCCTATTTTTCTCAACAATCTTTCAGATGTTGGAGAGAAGCCTGTCTAACATGCTGAATTGTACAGATGCACACAAGCGTTTGTTCTGAAATGGCCATTAAGAAAAACCACCCTACTAATCCCCCAAAGTTTGCTGGTTCCTAGGAAACGATCTCCCATTCCTTGTCAAAGTTCCAGCAATGTAACCCAGGAATTAGGTGTTTTTCACAGAATAAAAAGGACTGGTTGTTTACTTGTAACTGTGGTCACTTCTGCGTTCACAAACGTAGCTTTGTCATTTACACAAAAGTGTCATCTGGAGCCTT
>NW_015388217.1:157524-208315 GCF_001527695.2 Protobothrops mucrosquamatus | reverse complement strand
ACCACCCTACTAATCCCCCAAAGTTTGCTGGTTCCTAGGAAACGATCTCCCATTCCTTGTCAAAGTTCCAGCAATGTAACCCAGGAATTAGGTGTTTTTCACAGAATAAAAAGGACTGGTTGTTTACTTGTAACTGTGGTCACTTCTGCGTTCACAAACGTAGCTTTGTCATTTACACAAAAGTGTCATCTGGAGCCTTTTAATGCTCAAGGATTTAATAGTGGTGTTGAGGGCAGCCATTGTCTCCTACACGTATTCCTGTCTATGATTTTGGCCTCTTCCCAAATTATCCTAAAACTAAAAATATAAGGGGAAAGGAGTGCAATTTGTGTGAATGCTCAGGTAACCAGCCCCAGATACAGATGGCAGTCCTGGTCTATGCATTTCCCACATAGCAGATAGAACTTGTGTGAAGCTGTTTCTCAAATACTACACCTGCTGGCTCAAAGATCACCTGGCAGTAATTATTAGAGATGACTGACCGTTTAAAGGAGAAATCTGTAAGGAAAAACCGTGCTCAAGGAATTTGCTCTGACTCTTGTAGGTGTGACTTCCACGTAATTCATTTCCTTCTAGTTCCAATCTGAACCATTGTAAAATTTAGGGGTAGTATGAGGGAGGCCTTTATGGGAACCTATATGTAGAATCCTTAAGGGTGGTACAGAGCAGTTATTTGATCTACATAAGGTCTGGAGGTTTTCAAGAACAGATTAGACCGCCATTTGTCTGGGATGCAATAAAACCCCTTGGACAGCAGCTTGGGACCTTTAGGATCCCACCATTGGCCACACTCATTTCACCTCCAGCCACCCACCTCAGCCCATTCACAGCCAGCTTTCCTCTTCTGCTGGCCCTCCCCCTATGATTCTCCCTGGCCAATGGTCTCCTGGCCCTCCACCCCTTGATGTTTAGCCTGGCCCATTCGCCCAGACACCCTTTGTCCTGGGTGTTTCGCTCCACGGGACAAGAAGGCACCAGCCAATCGGGTGGCAGACAGCAACGATGGCGCTGGGAACGGTGACCAAGGGGGCTGTGAGGGGGATGAGATTGGTGACAGGTTACGGGAGAGAGCAAGATTTGCAGGGAGGGGGGGAGCAAAGGGGAAACAATGCATGGCTGGCTTAGGAATTCTGGGAGTTGAAGTCCATGAGTCATAAAAGAGCCAAGGTTGCCTACCCCTGTCCTAGACTCTTGGGTCTAGACACTTCCAAACTGCTTTCCTGCTCTATGATTCTATAAAAAGTGAACACTCTTCAGACATCAAGCAAGTGATGGAGTATTCTAAAAAAAATCAAAGGTGGAAAGCAAACGTAACAAGATTCTGTTTACCCACTTGAGTGGTGTTTCATGAGTAACACTAGATTTAGGAACACCTTGTAATTCACCTCCCTCAGAGGAAATTCGTATGGTTTCAGGAGATGCATCGTTCGATTCTAACAACGGGACTAGAATGAAGTTCACTCGTCGAATACAGACTGTAAACGTCATACTTACATACGTACATACCAAATAAAAATGGTTAAAACAAAATGGAAAGTAAACAGAAGTCTAAATCAAATCAGTATCTGGTGTGACCATCCTTGGCCTTCAAAACATCATCAATTCTTCTACATACACTTGCACACAGTTTTTGAAGGAACCAGCAAGGTTCTTTCAAGGTTGTTCCAAATATCTTAGAGAACTAACCACAGATCTTCTGTAGGTGTAGGCTGTCTCAAATACTTCTGTCTCTTCGTGTAATCCCCAACAGACTTGATGATGTTGAGATCAGGGCTCGGGGGGGGGGGCAATCCATCACTTTCAGGACTTCTTCTTCTTTACGCTGAAGATAGTTCTTAATGACATTGGAAGTATGTTTGGGGCCATTGTCCTGCTGCAGAATAAATTGGGGGCCAATCACACAGCTTCCTGATGGATAAGTGTCTGCATGTATTTCTCAGCATGGAGGACACCAAATCTCCAACTCCATTTGCAGAAATACAGTCCCAAACTTGCTAAGTACCTCCACTGTGCTTCACTCTTGCCTGCAAACACTTGTTATTGTACCACTCTCCAGCCCTTCGGTAAACAAAGTGCCTCCTGCTACAGCCAAATATTTCAAATTTTGACTTGTCAGTCCAGAGCACCTGCTGCCATTTTGTCCACACCCCAGTTCCTATGTTTTCATGCATCATTCAATTTAGCCTTGTTTTCACATTGTAGGTATGGCTTTTTGGCCACAATTCTTCCATGAAGACCACTTCTGGACATTAGATGGGGGTGTACCTGGTTCATGTGCTGCATTAAGTTTCCCTGGCTGGCCACTGCATCTACAGTCCTCAGCATTGCCCATTTCTTTGTGCTTTTTCAAAAGAGCTTGAACAGCACATCTTGAAAACCCAGTCTGCTTCGAAATCTTTGCCTGGGGGAAATCTTGCTGATGGGCTGTAACTATCTTTTTGTCTTGTTCCTGTGACAGTTTTACCACGGTTTATGACCTCTGACATGAAACTGTCTTCCACAACTTCATCTTAATAGCAAAGTTTGGCTGTTCCTCACCCAATTTTAAGTCTCCTACCCAGCTGTTTCTGTTTCAGTTAATGACTGTGTTTCAACCTACATAAGAAATGGATGATCATTAGCATCTACTTGGTATAATTGGTTAATCAAACATCTGACTCTAATCCTACAAAATCCCTGACTTTGCACAAGGGTACAAATGTAAGAATTGTTGCTGTTTTTGAAGGCAAAGGGTGGCCCACCAAATATTGATTTGATTCAGATTTCTCTTCTGTTCATTTACCTTCCATTTTGTTCATTAACAAAAAACAATTAACACTAAGCATTCTTAATTTAACATCATTTTTGGCTAACACTTTTGCACAGTACCGTGTGTGTATGCTTTGATGATGGGTTTATAATGGATGTTGGTATGGTTCCTCTGCTGTGTCCAGAAGGATAGTAAAACTGGCATTCTTCCCCAAAGGTTGGAACAAACCATTTTGAACATGATACAACTGATGCGTGTATTGGGCTTACAGGTTATTCCAATCAGTAGACAAATGAATCTAATTTCAAATTCAAAGCATTTCCAAAATGAAAACATTTTGCAACATGGTATGAAGTATGTGAATAAATGGGGAAATAATTTCTTAGGTAATAATTTTTCAAATTAAAAACTAAATTCATAAAGTAGAAATGAACCACTGAAAGTAAGCAATAAAGGGTAGAACAGGATGTTGATTATAATAAAATCACAATATAAGTTTAAAGATATTTTTCAAATAGATGATAGATAGATAGATAGATAGATAGATAGATAGATAGATAGATAGATAGATAGATAGATAGATACATAGATAGATACATAGATAGATAGATAAAATGGCAGGGGAGGGGGAATTAATGAGGCAAGGAAATTTACAAGTTACCACAATAAAAATATAATAAAGTGACCATTAATCGGACAAATTATCAAAATGGTAACAAGTCATTAGACAACCAGTTTGGTGTAATGATTATGCTATCAGGCTAGAAACTGGGAGATATTTGGTACAAAGCCAGCTGGGTTATCTTGGGCTAATCCCAGCTCTAGGAAGGAGACCGTGGCAAGCCCCTTCTGAAAAAGTTTGCCAAGAAAACTGCAGGGACTCATCCAGGCAATCTGAGAATTGGACATGATTCTATGGGAGAAAAAAAAAGAGCCAAGATGACGAAGAGGCAGCATCTGCTGTAAAGAGCTCCTGTGAAGGAGTACTGTTTTATCCTCGTACTTTTAATCCAGTGCTTTAAATACCACACCACCCTGCTGTCTTATTGGGGGCTCAACACACAGAAGGAGTTGAGAAAGAATTGAGAACATGGGAAGAAAAAGGCTTATTCCAAGCCCACAAAACAGCTGAAAGTCAATAGTTACCTAATGAGCAGACAGCCAGTTCCTGTAAGTATCTCTACTCTCTCAAATCCTCTTGCTGGATATGATGCTTTAGAGTTAGATTTACAATGCCTTAGTAAGGCCACACTTGGAATACTGCATCCAGTTTTGGTCACCACGATGTAAAAAAGATGCTGAGACTCTAGAAAGAGTACAGAGAAGAGCAACAAAGATGATTAGGGGACTGGAGGCTAAAGCATATAAGGAACAGCTGCTGGAATTGGGTATGTCTAGTTTAACGAAGAGAAGGATGAGGGGGGACGTGATAGCAGTGTTCCAATATCTCAAGGGCTGCCCCAAAGAAGAGGCAGTCAAGCTATCCTCCAAAGCGCCTGAAGGCAGGACAAGAAGCAACGGATGGAAACTAATCAAGGAGAGAAGCAACCTAGAACTAAGGAGAAACTTCCTGACAGTCAGAACAATTAACCAGTGGAACAACCTGCCTCCAGAAGCGGTGAATGCTCCAACACTGAAAGTTTTTAAGAAGAGACTGGACAGCCCTTTGTCCGAAATGGTGTAGGGTTTCCTGCCTGAGCAGGGGGTTGGACTCGATGACCTCCAAAGTCCCTTCCAACTTTATTATTATTATAAAGGTCTAAAGTCAACAACTCATTGATCTCAACTCATAGATCAAACACACTGCTGCATCTGCTCTGCAGCCATACAATTACCAGGTTAAAGATGAGGTTAGCGATCTAATAAACCTAAAGAATGGAAATGTAACTGACTTTCTAACTACACTGTGTGCACAATTATTAGGCAAGCGATATTTTGACCATATTATTTTCATGCATATTTTCCACCTCCAAGCTGTATAAATTCGAATGCTTAGTGGATATAAGCATATCAGGTGATGTGTATTTGTATAATGAGGGAAGGTGTAGCCTAAGGAGATCAACACCCTATATCAAGGTGTGCATAATTATTAGGCAGCTTCTTTTCCTCAGGCAAAATGGGCCAAAAAAGAGATTTAACTGACTCTGAAAAGTCAAAAACTGTAAAAAGTCTTTCAGAGGGATGCAGCACTCTTGAAATTGCTAAGATATTGGGGTGTGATCACAGAACCATCAAATGTTTTGTTGCAAATAGTCAACAGGATCACAAGAAACGTGAGAAAAAAAGACGCACATTGACTGCCAAAGATTTGAGAAGAATCAAACGTGAAGCTACCAGGAACCCATCGTCCTCCAGTGCTGTCATATTCCAGAACTGCAACCTACCTGGAAGTACAAGGTGATCAGTGCTCAAAGACATGGCCAAGGTAAGGAAGGTTGAAACCCAACCACCACTGAACAAGACACGTAAGTTGAAACGGCAAGATTGGGCCAAGAAATATCTGAAGACAGATTTTTCAAAGGTTTTATGGACTGATGAGATGACAGTGACTCTTGATAGACCAGATGGATGGGCCCGTGGCTGGACCAGTAATGGGCACTTCGACTCAGATGCCAGCAAAGTGGAGGTGGGAAACTGATATTATTAAAGATGAGCTGGTGGACCTTTTTGGGTTGAAGATGGATTCAAAATCAACTCCCAAACCTACTGCCAGTTTTTAGAAGACACTTTCTTCAAGCAGTGGTACAGGAAAAAGTCTGCATCTTTCAAGATGACCATGATTTTTATGCAGGACAATATTCTATCGCGTGCATCTATGTAAAGATGAAAGAATAATGAGATGGCCCCCTTCCTCACATGACCTAAGCCCTACTGAAAACTTGTGGGCCCTTCTGAAATAGAAGGTTTACGGTGAAGAAAATCAGCACACCTCTCTGAACGGTGTCTGGGAGGCTGTGGTTGCTGCTGCACAAAACATTGATCGTCAACAGATCAAGAAACTGACAAGACTCCATGAATGAAAGCTTATGACTATTATTGAAAAGAAGGGTGGCTATCTAGGTCACTGATTTTTTTTTTAAATGTCAGGAATATTTATTTGTACATTTTGAGTTGTTTGTTTATTATTCTCACTTTAACAGATGCAAATAAATGAGTGAGGTGGGCAGATTTTCATCTTTCATTTAGTTACATAATAATTCTGCATACTAATAGTTGCCCAGTAATTGTGCACACATAGATATTCTCCTAAGAAAGCCAAAACCTCACTTTTACTTTCTGAAATATGCAGGTTTGAGGTTTATTAGCATTTTGGATTGACCTAGAGCACTGTAGTTGGTCAATAAGAAAATTAATCCTCCAAAATACAACGTGCCTAATAATTGTGCACACAGTGTAGACAGAGTCTCTTCCACCTGCTGCCAAAAATTAAAGTGGACTCTTTAAAAGAGGTCTAGTGTGCCAGAATTGCAACTAGCAGGGAGCCAAGAGCAGCCTTCCTTCTACATCAAGGAAAAGAGAGAGGAATAACCAGATATGTCTAGTTATGGAGGTATGTCACACATAGAAGGAAACACAACAATCAAAGGAAGCAGCAGCATACATCTAACAAACCCCTACTGCCCAATCTAACCCAACCAGAAGCAGCCCCATTAAAAGTGAGCAATAGATTGCTCCCCCTAGATCAGGGATGTCAAACTGCCGGCCCATGGGCTGGACGCATCATCCGGAAGCCACGCCCACCCCATTGCTGGCAATGGCAAAACCGTCCCGATACATTGCGTGACGTCGTGAGTTTGACATGTCTGCCCTAGATGGAAATACGCAGACCCACAACCTCTACCACAAAGAAAATATGCAGACACCAAGCAAAGAAACAACACAAAATATCCCTAAGTGTTCCATCGACAAACACACCTGAGATAAACAGAAAAGCACCCCAGACTGCACCCCCCCCAAAAGGAAGGCAAATGTTGGTAATAAGAAATTCTATTCTCAAAGGAACAGAATCAGCCATCTGCAGACCTGACATGCAATCCAGAGAGGTATGTTGTCTCCTTGGACCAAAAATCAAAGACGTGGCAGAGAACCTAACAAAAATAATTAGGCCCACAGATTACTACCCTTTCCTCCTCCTTCACATTGGGATGAATGACACAACAAAGAACCTCTAAGTACAGTATTGAGAGATTATAAGCAACTATTGGTTAACGTGTTGGTGTCACCAAGAAAATTTTGGTTTCCTGGACCATGGACTGCATTTCCTACACGAAGGAATTTTGGCAAGGCTCAAAATAAAGAAAGACTTGCAACAGAAATCAAGGACAATAAAAAAAGTTTCTTTCAACAAGAAAAAAGTCAAGGAAACTGTAGGTCCACTAAAGAGAGACGATGGCAAGAAAGTAATAGGGAGAAAGCAGAGCTGCTTAACTCATTCTTTGCATCAGTCTTCACACAAAAAGAAATTATAGCCCAACATACCAAAAAATCTATTGCAAAAGACAAACTAGAAACAATGGTTGGAAGCTGATCAAAGAGAGAAGCAACCTGGAATTAAGGAGAAACTTCCTAACAGTGAGGAAAATTAACCAGTGGAACAGCTTGCCTTCAGAAATCATGGGTGCTCCATCACTGGAGGTTTTTAATAAGAGAGTGGACAGTCACTTGTCTTGAGGTGGTACAGGTTCTCCTGCTTGAGCGGGTGGCTGGACTAGAAGACCTCCAAGGTCCCTTCCAGTTCCTAGTCTAGTCTAGTCTAATCTAGTCTATTCGCTGCCCACCTTCATGGAAAAGGGTGAGAAATAAGTTTCTAGTGGGTATATAACCAAGGGGGAGAGAGAAAGAGACTTTCAAATCATAAATATTCTTTTCAGTCCAAACAAATCACCTTAGAAATACTAAATAACAGAATAAGCAGGAGTCAACAGGAATAAAAAGAACTTACTTTTTTAAAAAAATATGTTTTATTTATTTTTAACATAATCACTTTAATATTTGGTAAACAGCATGTTGTCTGGGTTAGTATTTAAAACAACAATAACAATTTCTATAACTCTACAGTCCATATAATGGCTTTGCTTGATTTTCTCTTCTTCCAATAATATTCTCTTTTGCCAGACTTAAATTAATACAGTTCTTATTATTTGAATGACAATTCAATATAGCCACTTTTCTCATGTTTCTGCAAATAATAACCACATCAATATAAAGCAGTGTTTCTCAACCTTGACAATTTTAAGGCATGTGGACTTCAACTTCCAGAATTCCATAGCCAGCAATGCTGGCTGTGGAATTCTGGGAGTTGAAGTCCACATGCCTTAAAGTTGTCAAGGTTGAGAAACACTGATATAAAGCTTCTTTTCTAATTGCCTGGTCATAGATCCTGTTTACAGAATTCTTATTTAAATTTGTTTTCCCCATAATATTCAAAGCATTCTTACTGGTTAAGATTTTCTCAAAATTAGTTACGTATTTAAGTATTTAAGTCTTTTTTTCTCATACAAGCCATCCCAACACTTTTACATTTCTCATATCTTAAAAAAAAACAGGAAAAACATTTTTATATAAACCATCCCAACATTTTTATATTTCTCATGTCAAAAAACAAAACACAAGGAAAAAATACTACATTACTTGAGCAGTTCATCCCTCTTAAACTAATCTTCATTTATATCCAAAATCTTTCTATTTCTTTAACTATATTCAAACAGATGTTTAATTTTTAAATATTCCCTCTGGTAAATCCCATCGTCTAATTTCTTAATTCTCATTTTAGCCTTTTTTTTTTTTTGCCAAACAACTTTCCTGATCAATATGCTTTGCTGAATCAAAGAATCTTTCCATAATCTTAAAAGTGTTGTTGCAGGTACAAAAAGCAAAACAGGTAAGATGTTTTTGTAGGAAGGTTTTGCCCCTTCATATTCATTGAGAATCTTTTCCTTTCTTTCTTTCTTGATTTTATTTATCATTTTTTGTCTCTCAAGTTCTCGTAGTTCTGGCAGAATCCATTTTGTCAAATCTTTTTTCTTACTCTCAAACTTATTTTGTAATCTTAGGATATAGGTTACCTTTTCCATGTCCAATATTTCCTGTAATTTTTTTCCCATTTGAGTTAAGTCATACTTTCTTCTATTGTTAAGTTCCATCTTAAAACCTCTCTCCTCTGTCTCGTATTCAGTTGTCTGTTTTTTTCTGCTTACTCTGTTTTTATTTTCTGAGAATTTTTGTGTTGTAAAGTTAAATTGGAGATGTGTTCATTTATATTTTCAAAGTTATTTTTAATTTCCTCGTGGTTTGAGATCATTGTTGTTTGGATTAGTTGCAAAAAGAACAATTTTCTTATCTCTAAGCCAGTTACTACACTGCAAGGAGCAGCTGATTGAGTTATAGCAGGCTGAGTGGCTTCCATCTAGCAGAGGTCAAGATCAAATTATACTCACATTTAGACACCCCACAATTCTCAGTATGTTGTTCAAAATGAGGCCTTCACACCTTTTCAATCTTTCTAAAGTGTGTATTTTGCTCAGATAAACTCTGACTGCTCCTAAGCCAATCTGGCTGAGACTATTGCCATTTTAAAGAATAAACATGACCATCTTAGATAACCTTCAGGACACATTATTAACACAGCCATGGAGAGATGACTGTGCAGGTGCAAAGTCTGCTCTTTCTACAATACACTGCACAAATAACCGTCTAGGGGGGGGAAATCTGTCCAACTCTTTCAGTACCTTGGCAGATTCACAACAAGCTGATAGCCAAAGATTGGGTGACTTAAGATAAACTCTAGTGGCAATACATAAAGCAGCTTATGTGTTTAAATGATCTGATTTTTCACCAACTATCCAAGACAACCACCTAATAGAGCAAGTCTTTAACTGGGGGATTGTCTTCCCATCTACAGTCTCCATGCTACATAGGTAAATGCAAATCTCAAAGCTTACTATGTCATATTAAATGACAAAAACCAGTGCTGGTTTTTTACAATCCTTTTCTAAAGGATATACCTGCAGCAATTAAAGTCTTCTCAGCTAATACTCAAGCACAGCTCCTTTTTGGAGCTCAGTTGGGCCCCTACAAGTCATTCCTTCTCTTGGAAAGAGTTCAGTCCAAATTTCTAAGAACCATCTTCCAAGCATCTCCCTGCGTTTGGAATATAGTCATTCTCAAAACTGAAACATCTGCCTGGATTCACTTCTCCCACCGGCTTAAGATCTTTTTCTTTCCAGTTGGCTTGACCTCTCTAATGAAGATTAACAACTTCCAGTGCTCCTGTAGTCCAGATAATACAAGCCGAATTGCAGCTCTATGGCTATTCATGGCCATCAACTTGATGGACTACGAATGTGCTCTGATCTTAGACAGCAGACCGTTTACAGATGCAAGCCAACTTCTCAGCCAAAGTAGCTGAAGAAACACCATCTTGAGCCACTCTGCACACCCTCTCCAACTAGTCAGATATCTCAGTCACACGATCCCAAATTCAGAAGGGCCTTCTCTTTAGCCAGATTCAATGCCCTTCCAACAGCTGTTACCGAAAGAAGTTACAAAAAAATTCCCTTCAAAGAAAGGGAAGGGGCTGCAGGTTTGGGGCTGCATTTCTGCAAATGGAGTTGGAGGATGATGATGATGGTGATAAATAATAATAATAATAATAATAATAATAATAATAATAATAATAATAATAATAATAATAATAATAATAATAATAATAATAATAATGGCAAACTTTCAAATACAGACAGATCGCCATTTGGAACAGAAGACACCAGATATTGCAGTTGTAGAGAACCGAAGTGTACAGCTGATTGATATCGCTGTACCAGGAGATGCCAGAGTCGAAGAAAAAGAACTGGAAAAAATTACGAAATATCGCGACCTGGCCAGCGAAACTGTGCAATTATGGATGAAACGTGTAACAGTGATACCCATTGTCATCAGGGCACTGGGAACTATGTCCCAAAACTTTGCAAAATACATCAAGAAACTGCAGCTTCCTGCAATAACTCCAGCAATGTTACAAAAAACTGCGTTACTCGGAACATCTTACATTTTAAGGAGGTATCTGGTTGACACCTAGGATGCTGGTAGCAACCCGTGTCAACCATCAGTGCCAGTCAATCTGAATGTTCAGTTCACTGAGGTTCATGTCTAATGAATAAAAGATGATGATGATGATAGTAATAATAATAATAATAATAATAATTGGAGGTCATCTAGTCCAATGCCCTGCTCAGGCAGGAAACCCTATACCATTTCAGACAAAAGGGCTGTCCAGTCTCTTCTTATAAACTTCCAATGTTGGAGCATTCACAACTTCTGGAGGCAGGTTGTTCCATTGATTAATTATTCTGTCAGGAAATTTCTCCTTAGTTCTAGGCTGCTTCTCTCTTTGATTAGTTTCCATCCGTTGCTTTTTCTCCTGCCTTCAAGTGCTTTGGAGAATAGCTTGACTCCCTCTTGATCAGGATCAATGGTGTCCTCCATGCTGAGAAATATATGCAGACACTTATCCATCAGGGAGTTGTGTGATTGGCCCCAAATTTATTCTGCAGCAGGACAACAGCTCCAAACATACTGCCAATGTCATTAAGAACTATCTTCAGTGTAAAGAACAAGAAGTCCTGGAAGTGATGGTTTGGCCCACAGAGTCCTGATCTCAACATCATCAAGTCTGTTTAGGATTACATGAAGACATCGAAGAATTTGAGACAGCCTATCTATATACACATAAGATCTGTGGTTAGTTTCCCAAGATATTTGGAACAATCTTGAAAGAACCTTGCCGAGTTCCTTCAAAAACTCTGAAAGTGTCACTAGGAAAATGGATGCTGAAAATTTTTGAAGGCAATTTTGATTTGATTTGGATTTCTCTTCTGTTCATTTATTTTCCGTTTTGTTAATTGGTAAAAATAAACTATTAACGCTTCTATTTCTGAAAGCATCCTTAATTTACAGCATTTTTGCACAGTACTATGTGTGTATATACACACATACACACACTTTTCTATTTTAATTAATTGTGATTTCTGCTCTATAGCCAAATAAAGATTTGATTTATAGATTGGAAGAAAAAAAATCACTAAAGAGAAAATGAAGAGATGCTTCTTTTAAAAAAGATTTATAATTACTTTACAAGGAATAAAGGTAAAGGAAGGTAATAAACTACTGGTAGACTACCGCCCACTGAAACAATATAGTTAAAACTAAGGTGGGGAAAAGGAATTTTCTATGTTAGAGCCGGGCTAAAGTATTTTGGTAAAGGGTGAAAAAATACATTAAGCAAGAGAGGTAGAAAAATTTTATTCAGCACAGGAAATCTCTGATTCTGCATGCAAAGTAATGAACAATTATTTCCATACATCTTTACAAAAGTAATCTGACTTTACATGTTAATTACTTTTAGTCACACATTGTTATTAATACAAGAAACTGGCATTCAGCTTCACTATCCTACAATCTTATGTTCATTTCAGCCACATTTTAAAGGCAGAATTTTTGCAGCTCTACATCAATACATAACCATACTTTTGACTTGAGAAACTTTTTAAATGTTAAAACAATTCATTCTGGCAGAATGTTGTTATTGCTGCAATGTTTTGCTCTCTGTACCTTTTCCTTTCCCAGATCAAAACACTGCTAAAGAAAACTTCATTGAGCAACAAAATAAAGAGATTTTTAAGCCATTTTGCACTTTTTCCTGGTCATGAAATTTATAATTTTCTGAACAAAGGAGATTCATATACCAGAAGAGATTTAAAATTAAAAATAAGTCATTTCAAACTCTTGAGCTTCTATTAGCAAGGATAGTTACTTAGTTACTGAGGGAATTAGCATCATTGGAATGCTGTAAAAAACAGGTTTATTTTATGTAATCAATTTATATAGTCACCTACTTGGCACACAACTCAGGGCAGCCTGAATCATCAACGAACAGTAAACTAAGTTATTCCCTCATCGAACGCATTCTGCAATAGAAGACTTCTTTGAATAAGGAATATAAAAGGAAGCAGTTATCTGGGATCAAAAAACTGGGCAGGGGGGTATGGAAACTGATTATTGATAAAAGCATTCTCATGAACAAGTGGCGCGTGCTGATAGTTATTAAAAGTGTAGTCAAGAGAACGGTTAAACTAATTCATAATAATCTGCTTGGGTCACTGAAATCCAATTTTGCCCCACAGGCTGCTTTCATTGTCAAACCAACCCTCACTACATGGTGAGTGGAACCATAGTTAAAACATTCTAGAATGTAAGCAGGCCTGGATCAGAGCTTGATAAAAGATATTGGACTATGTAACCAGATTTCTCCACATTTACGGAGCTTTGGCTAATATAGGCCGCAGACTGGCTAAGAAAAAATGGGAATGACCCAGACTGGATAGCGATTCTCACTGATGACAGCATCCTGGACCCTGGAGAGGCCCATGCTTAAGAAATGAATACTCATTTTCTCCGGATGTTCATCTAGCGTCAGTGCACTTGCTCCTGCTGGCTGTGAGGCAAGGGAGAAGGTGGCTCCAGCAACGGGGCAGGTTGCAGTTTCCCAGATAAAGCTGCTGGTTCCGCTTCCACGGATTGACTACCGTAAGCGCTGTCTTCCTTCAGCTCTGAGGCAGAGAGAAAAGGTAATCACCATCTTTTACTTTCCCCCTTCACTTTGCAGCCTTACTCGTAACTGGGTGTTATTACCTGCACTTTGCAGCTTGTCAAAGGTCTCTAATCTCTGTAGTAACCTCACGCCTTCTGTCAGTCCCATAGAGCCAAGGGCTTCCAACAGACCTTCGAGACTGCCGCCAGCAATCTGAGGAAAATCAGGAATTAAAAGGGCAACTCGAGAATGGGATGACAGTGGGAATAGGTGAGAGAAGGATGACTGACCTCGTAGCTGAGCAGGAGTTTTCGGCTGGGGGAAATGGTGTCTTTGTACATCTCCACTAAACTGCAGAGACCTAATTTCTTGGCCAGTTCTGTCCAATTTGCCCCTTGGCAGCCCTGGTTTAAGAGCTTCTCTAGCCTCTGAAGAACATCGTTATTCAAAAGTAGGATGCTCCCTGATATGAAGAAAGATTGGCGGTGGAGAATGAGTGTTATTTATATGCCAAAAAATAAAAAAATACTGCTAGATGTACCCTGCGTTTCTATGCAGGAGGATATATCCAAAATAGCACTGTGCCCGCTCCATAGTCAGAAGCAAGTAGGTACCCCAAATGACTTGGCACGTATCAAGTCAGGCAAGTTGATTAGTTTGTAGTGGGAGTCTGCCAGATTTACCCACCTTGCTTAGATGCACCCTGCTTCTTTCCAGCATCCTGTTTTGAAGCTTGTAGTAGTATTTCTCTTACCTACAAAGAAAGAAACTGGATCTGAAATATTTCTACTAGATTACCTTTTAATAAGATAACACTTTTAAAAGGAGACCATTTTCCACCGGGGAACCGCAGCAGTACATAGGCCCATTTCCCATAAATGTGATGTAAAAACCACAGGGAGATCAATCAGAAGTTCTTAACAGATGTGAGTAGTAACTGAATTCCTTCACTGCTCCAACAATCAGCTGAACAACTTCAGCCATTACCTACCTTCTGGCTACAAGCCAAATCAAATGGGGTGTGTCCCCGACCCTGATTCGTTTTGGACTGCTCGCTCTCCAGCACAGAAATATAATCCAGGCCTTGCTCCGTCAAGTCAGCGTAAGTCTCTTCCAGTTCTGTGACCCATTCCTCTTCCTCCAGCTCAATGTCACTGCTGGGTGGAGATGAGGGGTCTGAAACGGGCTCATCGTTTTCGCATAAAACATCTGCTCCTGGGAAAGGAAATACAGAGTCGGTCAGAACGTTGCTAAAATGGAGCAAAAATTGTGAATAATTTACATGCTTTTTAGCAAAACTCTAGAGCAGGGGTAGGCCACCTCGGCTCTTTTATGACTCGTGGACTTCAGCTCCCAGAATTCCTGAGCCAGCCATGCTGAGGGGAAAGGGAACGGTTTCCATGCTGAGCCATGCTGGCTCAGAAATTCTGGGAGTTGAAGTCCACGAGTCATCAAAGAGCCAAGGTTGCCTACCCCCCGGCTCTAGAAGAAAGATCTAATTATGACAAACCTCAGCTATGGGGGTTATCATTCAAAAGGTCAACGCTGTCAATGTTGATGAAACCATTTTTCTTATCTCCCATGTCTAGAATACATTCTTAATTCCATCTTCGTTTCAAAAAAGAATCAATAGTCCATATATTTTTTGGGGGTATCACATATCCCATCAAGGGTTTATGTAGCACAAATTTATTGAGGCATCAAGTATAGAATTGTTAAACACCCAGAGTTGCTTGGAATCGAGGGGCATATAAATTTAATGAATTGTTTTTAGTATTACTATAACCAATACAGTCCGCAAGGCGCATTTGAAATTGAATGCACAGCGGGATAGGTGTGGAATAAGCTATTCATTCTATTTCAAGGAAGTTTAAATAACAACCAAAGGAAAAGGTGAGTTCAAAATATAATTCTGTAACAGACTCAAAAATTATAAACACAACTAAACAAGCTGGATTGAAAAAAACGAACAGGTGGCAGAGAAGACAACACTTCACCGCTCCAATCTACTTGGCAAAAATAGGAAAGGGAGAAACAAATCCTAGCATACAAGAGAGTATAGTACGTAGACCCAAAAACATATAATCCTCCTGAAGCAGGATTCCCCTCTCCCAATTCAGACAGTCTTCAAACAATCCATTGGAGCAGGGGTTCCCAATTCCCGGCACGCAGCCCACTACTGGGCCACTGCCCTTTTGAAACTCGGCTGCGCAATCGGCAGGTGAGCACAAATGGAGCTGCGTGCGCACCTGCTGCTCACACAGACCCATCCTCTCACCCACCCCGGCCACCTCCAAGCCACAAAGGTTGGGGAACGTTACACTGGAGGATGAGAACACCCGTTAGATGGGAAATATAGGTAATCCTTGACTTATGACCACAACTGGGAATAGAATCTCAAATCACTGAACAAAATGATTATGAAGTGAGATGTCCACCTAACCACTTCAATGACCGCAATCTCGGCAGTCCTGGTTGTGGTTCTTAAGTGATCAGGCAGATCCTTAGGCGGTGGTCAGGGGTGCCTCAGGGGGATGGGGAAGGCCATGGAAGGCCCCATGCAGGCCACTAACGTGTGGCAACTTGCCACACCCTGGGAGACTCAGGCCTGCTTCCTGCAACAACATGTCAGAAGGCTTTTGAATCATCACAAGAATGGTGCCTACTCTCACGGTGCTTTGGAAGCGTCTTCTTCTCAGAAGGAGGCTTCCAAAGCACCGAGAGACCGGGCGCCATTCTCGAGTCTTCTGAATGGTCCCAAGAAATGAGCTCTCCTGCTGACATATGGTATAAGACAGCCTCGGTAGGAAGGCCATTTTCTTGTGTTGGTTGGGCATGCCTGTTAACAACTGCAGAAACACTGCAAGTGAGTGGGACAATTTACATATGCTGGTGGGCCCTGTCACTGGCCAAGGCTCCCAGGCCTGGTAGTGGGGGGGAGGGGGGGCAGGCCCAGGCCTCCTGAGTCTCGTGGGAAAGGAGCAGGCAGTGTTAGGTGCACTGGTGAGATGGATAAGTGGCTGAGATGGAGGGAGAGATAAATAAGTGGGTGGAGGCAGCTGCAGCACCTCTGGTGGGTGGATTGCTAAGAGCCCAAACTTTTATCATGTCACCACAGGGGTACTGCAATAGTCATAACTTCTGGTGTAGTATATCCTACACCAGAGATAGATGATTTCCTCTAAATGTTGTGAAATACAGCAGCCGTTAACTATCAAGAGAGCACTATTACCGTGTCTTTCATTTATATTTCAACACGTTTTATGACAATACAATTAAAATAAACTATAAAGTGGGTGTTTAAGAGAGGAGATTGATGTGGTTAAGTTGGAAACTCATAGTAAGAAACAAAAGTATCAGGACATGAAATTTAAAAGGTCGGTAATTCTTATTTCCAAAACGCGAATACTGTTTAACACAGCAAAGCAGAAAGCCGAAGAAGAGGTGCGCCCATCCCTTTCTCTCCAAACACGCCCACCCTTTCTCAGAGGAAGCTAAATTGCTCAAGGTGTATTGAAGAAATGCGTTACCTGCACTGATTAGCATCCTTGTAAGAATTGGAGAACCCAACGCTGCTGCCAAATGAAGGGGTGTATTCCCAGCAGATGTCCGAGCATTTACATCAGCTCCCAGCTTGGGGGAAAAAAAATGATACAGAGTGAGTGGAAGATAAAAGACAAACTTTTGTATCTATGCAAAAGGATTTAGATTCCAAGATTCAAAGCAGATACAGCCTATAGGACCTATGTCTTGAAAACCTATGTCTTGTATATACAGTTTCTACTTTCAGAGTGTCTACCATTTCCCAATAGGATTTCAGATTTCACTTATCTCCAGCCAGCAATAACAATCACTAATACAACCTAACTAGAGAACAGCAGATGGGGAAAAGCTATGCTAATTAATAAATAATAGCTTATCTCATAGATGCCAGCTTATTCATCTTAACAACAACAACGATGATGATGATGATGTTGGAAGGGACCTTGGAGGTCATCTAGTCCAAACCCCCTGCTCAGGCAGGAAACCCTATACCATTTCGGACAAATGGCTGTCCAGCCTCTTCTTAAAAACTTCCAGTGTTGGAGCATTCACCGCTTCTGGAGGCAGGTTGTTCCACTGGTTAATTGTTCTAACTGTCAGGAAGTTTCTCCTTAGTTCTAGGTTACTTCTCTCCTTGATTAGTTTCCATCCTTTATCTCTTTTTAATAATTGCAATAGTGAATGAAGTCAAAATAATCCTTCCCAGAAACTTCGTAAGTATAATAAATACTTTAATACAAATGTTACAACTAAGAAATCTACTGTAAGGCCAATGATGCCTATTATATTATTATAACTTAATAAATTTCAAACATTTGTTCTCTATATTAGTTTCCATCTTCATTAACAGAATCTTCAGCAAGCAGCAAGCCAATCAAATTGATAAACAATCTTAGGTCAGAACTGAATAAATGTTTTATGAAAGGGATGGAATCAGGAGGGCAAAATGGAAGCACTTTTCTATTTAAACCTCCCCCGGTGTTTAAAAAAACCTTTTTATTAATCATTTTATCATCTGCATGTATATAGCTTTTAGACTTTATTGGCATCAGCTCTACAAGGATCAAGAAACAAATACTATGTACCGCTACTTTTATTAGAACACCTATAGCAGACATGTCAAACACAAGGCCCGGGGGCTGGATGCGGCCCGCGAAGTGGTTTCATGTGGCCTGCGAAGCCATCCTGTAAACAGTGAGGGAACGGCCCCCACTGCCTTGGCCCTGGCCCAGGCCGGCCAGGAGCCAGTGTACAATTGCATTCAGTCTTAGATCCACAAGGCCATCTGGAAACAGCGAGGAACCACCCCCTGGGTGCATGCTGGGGAAGTGTCACCCTTTGTGAGGAATGAAGAAATGCACCATCGCCTGGAAGTGGCCAGCAAATGGCCCTCGCCTACTTCACATATCTGGCTTGATGGGCTCTGCCCTGGTCCCACCCCTTTCTGCCAGAGACCCTCAGATCTGTCCCACTCCTGCCCAGGCCTCCACAGGCACCCTTGACACGAATGATGTAGAGCTGGCCATGCCCACCCAGTAGGCCACACCCACTCCACCCACGCCCACCCAGTAGGCCACACCCACCCACCCGCCCCCCAAGGGCAACCGCAATGCTGATGCGGCCCTCAATGAAATTGAGTTTGACACCCCTGACCTATAGTAACAGGACCTTCCAAAACTGGATGTGCTTCTCCTCCTATCTCTTTTAACTTCATGTGAATTAGGGAGGTGCCTGATTTTCATAAATATCTTGGTAGGCTATAAGCCATGTTTATGTGATCCTTGCTCTAGTTAGTTCATCCCTCTCCATCAAGGCCACCTACTAGATCCGTCATGGAGAACCTATGGCACGCGTGCCACAGGTGGCACGCAGAGCCCTCTATGAGCACCATCGCCCCTGTGCTAGGCCTTCAGCTGG
This sequence comes from Protobothrops mucrosquamatus, assembly GCF_001527695.2. Taxonomy (NCBI): domain Eukaryota; kingdom Metazoa; phylum Chordata; class Lepidosauria; order Squamata; family Viperidae; genus Protobothrops; species Protobothrops mucrosquamatus. The sequence continues at coordinate 189,518 of NW_015388217.1, read as the reverse complement.
ATTTTATAAAACCTTTTCACTTTAGGCCTCCACCGCCGTGTGCAAAAAAAAAAAAGGTTCAATCAATTTTAACTTCTCGCGGGGAAAAAAAAAGATCTCGTAAAGTTGGAATTGATTAATTGAACTTTTTAATCCCATCCAGTCTGCCGTTACCGTCGCAGCCACGCCCACATGGGCCACGCCCACCCAATGGGCCATGCCCAACCAGCACCCGACAATACATAAGTGGGTTTTGGGTTGCAGTTTGGGTACTCGGTCTCTAAAACGTTCGCCATCACTGTACTAGATTATCTACAGCAGAGTGTGTATTTTATCCATACAGATAAAATGTAATTTTTTTTTATTCCTGTGCATAAGAAAAAAAAATCAAACAATGGGAGGAAAGATATTAAACTATCCCAAAACACAAAAAAATCAACTTCTCTTTCTTCGCAACAGAAATGTTGATGATGTAAGCAATAATAACTATATTAATAATAGAACATGCCTTGGACACATGTTAAACTAATAAATGTACTGGAATGGAATATGCAGATTGAGAGTAAATTCTCCACTTCCTGCTGTAAGAAATAGAGAGATGCAATAGCTTCTTCCCCTGAGGCAGCTTCACTCATCACAAAAGGCTGCCAAGAAGAAATCCTTAAAAATACCAGCATGACTTTAGTTTTAGGATTTGGGTGAAAAACAGATCATCTTTTAGGACACAGTTATGAACAAATATTCAAATATTCATTGCCTGGTGACCCCCGGGCAATGGGTGATGTCACTGGCTAATCCTTTCAACCCGGAAGCGCCTTAAATGGTCCCCCTGACATGAACAGGACGGGAATGGTTTATTTATTTATCTATTTATAAACAGTTACTTATAAATGGTCTGGGAGGATACATAAAGAGTCAAGGAACCCTCTGCAAACTCTGCTACTGCATGATCTAATTTTCCAGCATTGATGTTGTTGTTAGTTGCGAAGTCGTGTCCGACCCATCGCAATCCCATGGACAATGTTCCTCCAGGCCTTCCTGTCCTCTACCATCTTCTGGAGTCCATTTAAGCTCACGCCTACTGCTTCAGGGACTCCATCCAGCCACCTCATTCTCTGTCGTCCCCTTCTTCTATTGCCCTCCATCTTTCCCAGCATTAGGCTCTTCTCCACTGAGTCCTTCCTTCTCATTAAGTGGCCAAAGTACTTGAGTTTCAACTTCGGGATCTGGCCTTCTAAAGAGCAGTCAGGGTTGATCTCCTCTAGGACTGACCGGTTTGAACGCCTTGCAGTCCAGGGGACTCGCAGGAGTCTTCTCCAGCACCATAGTTCAAAGGCCTCAATTCTTTGGCGCTCAGCCTTTTTTATGGTCCAACTTTCACAGCCATACAATGCAACTGGGAAAACCATGTCCTTGACTATACGCACTTTTGTTGGCAGGGTGATGTCTCTGCTTTTTAGTATGCTGTCTAGATTTGCCATAGCTTTCCTCCCCAGGAGCAAGGGTCTTTTAATTTCTTGGCTGCAGTCCCCATCTGTGGTGATCTTGGAGCCCAGGAAGATAAAATCTGTCACTACCTCCATTTCTTCCCCATCTATTTGCCAGAATTGCCATGTCAGTCCAGCATTACAAACTAGCAACTACAAAAATCTATCTTGTTCCCAGCTGGACTTATCATTTGTTCATAGTAACCTTCCTGTATGGTAACAGAACAGATCTACTGCAGAACGGAGCAGACTTGTGCCGTATCGGTAGCCTCACCTCCAACTCACCTTCTTCATCAAACATGCAGTCATGTTAAGATTATCCATTTCAATAGCTAGATGTAAAGGTGTCTGTCCACTCTGCCGTTCTGCTGCATTCACGTTCGCTCCTTTCTCAACTAGCAACTCAAGACAGGCGGGTCTTGCGTACTTCACCGCAAGATGCACAGGAAAAAGACCTGAAGCAACAGCAGTAAATATAATTGAATAATGACTGGCAGCAGGACTGGGAAGCTCGTCCTACAAGCCCAAACTAGGGCAGAAGCATCAAGTATGATAAAGGATTTAATAATATTCTCCACATTTATAAAGGCGAGCCCATATAAAGAGAATTTATGATGCTTTGATAGAATTGGATTCGGAAACGGAATTGGTTAAAGCAGTGATTCTCAACCTTTTTAAAGCGACCCCAACCGGTCGTAAGTCGAGGACTAAACCGATCGTAAGTCGAGGACTAAACCGGTCGTAAGTCGAGGACTAAACCGGTCGTAAGTCGAGGACTAAACCGGCCGTAAGTCGAGGACTAAACCGGCCGTAAGTCAAGGACTACCCAACCGGTCGTAAGTCAAGGACTTTCCCTGCCCGGGAGCGCCGCGTATGCGTGGTTCCGCCCCCTGCGCCGGCCGAGGCGTAGCTGGCAAGCGGCAGAGACGGAGCAGGCCGACCACCAGCTGGCCCAGCCCAAGGGAGGTAAGGCACCCGCCGGAAAAGGGGGAAAAAATGGCGGACAAAAAAAATGGCGGACAAAAAAATGGCGGACAGCCTTGCTTGGCGACCCCCATGAAATGGTCGATCGACCCCAAATGGGNCATGGGAAACAATTTGGGTTAGAAATGTGAAATTTACTCAAGCTCAAAATTTAAGAGAAAATTTTTATAAAATGTTTTATAGATGGCATTTGGATCCTCAAAAATTGTCGTGCATGTATTCTAATTTACAACCCAAGTGTTGGAGATGTGGAAATTTAGATGCAACTTATTTTCATATTTGGTGGACATGTAGGGAAATAAAAGCATTTTGGATTAAAATTTGGTGGAATATTCAAAATGTTTTTAAGAAAAAGATAAAGTTTACACCGCAGATATTTTTGTTAGGTATTATGGAAGATTTGGATGTTAAAGAAACGAATTTGATGTTGAATCTTATAACAGCTGCAAGACTATTAGTAGCTCAATATTGGAAGACGGATCGTTTGCCTACTATAGAAGAATGGTTGCTTAAAGTCTCAAATTTAGCAGAAATGGCCAAGATTTCCGCTTATGTGAAGGACCATTCACAAGAAAGATATATTTTGGTTTGGAGAAGATGGATAAATTATATCCAGAATAAATATGGGACTAAAAAGTTCCATTTGGTTTTTGAGTAAATTTTAGAGTATTATTATTGTTAATATTTTATAATAGTTTATTCTTTCTGTTATTTTTAATTATTATTATGATATTATTATTTGTTCATTATTGTGTTTAACTTTAATTTACTTAAATTTATCTAAAAAGGGAGTTAAAGTGCTTTATAGATTTGGTAATTTAATAGTTGGTTAATGTTATTTAGATTATGATTATTATTTGTTAACCCTGTGAATAGCTCTGGGAAGTGGGGGAGAGGGGGGGTTTGGGGGTGGGAGGGGGAAAAAATATTGTAATCTTTATAAAACTTTTAATAAAAATAATATTCTCACCTCCTCTTCCTCAGTCCTGCCTCTCACAGCCACCCCTCCTTCAACATCCAATTTGATTTCAATGGTCCTGTGACAAAAGACTCGGGTTTCTTACAATTTCCCCATATGACTCACCAAGATAGTTAGGTATCTCAAGAAGTGGGAGAATCTGGGGGTCCAAATGACAGAGAAGAATCTTCAGCATCACTTCGTCATCCAAATGTACAGCCAAATGCACGACTGAGTTGCCGTATCGATCCAGTAAAGTGGGATCTGCTCCAGCCTGAAGTAAGAAAGCAGCCACTCTGGGCTGATGGGTGATCACAGCCAGATGTAACGGTGTCTAGGGAAAACAGGTGAGAACCAAGTTCCATCAAAAGAGCTAACGGGATCAATAGATTTTCTCCAAAGAGAATGTCTACTTGCATTTATATTTTCAACAACACATTTACCTATATGCACAATCCAGAAATCAAATGACAGAGCTTTACAGGTAGTCCTTGCCTTAGAACAGTTCATTCAGAGACGGTTCAAAATAACAACGGCACTGAAAAAAGTGACATATGACCATTTTTCACACACAACAACCATTGCAGCATCCCCATGGTAACCATGATCAAAATTCGTATGCTGGACAACTGGCTCATGACAGTTGCAGTGTCCCGGGCTCATGTGATCACCTTTTGTGACCTTCTGACAAGCAAAGTCAATGGGGAAGCGAGATGTTCTTAACAATCTTGTTACTACATGTCCTGTCCCATTGCGGCAGTAAGTAACCAAACAGTGGGACGGAGTGGACGGGTTCTTAATTAGGGCTTAATTTTGGGGTAGGGCTTATATTAGGCAAGCAACCAGATAGTGGGATGGAGTGGGCGGCTGCTGCAAAATAAGACATCCCCCCAAAGGCCCTAATGGGTCTTTTGGTCCCCCCCCCAAAAAAATATAAAACCAGTCTTATTTTGGAGAAAACATGGTGTGTTCGAGTGAATTCAACTGCACCTCCTGATCAGATCTCCCCTATGTGCATGCACATCCTTCTCTCCCCACAAATGGGTTACCACTGAATTTGAGACACTACCTATTATACCTGCTGTAAGTGATTTGTGATGTTGATGATCTGTTGATTAGGAATGCTTACAGCCACCTGGACCAGTTGCATAATCACAGCAGTCTGCTCATGAATAATAGCTAAGTGCAAAGGCCTGTGGGGGGAAAATATGGATTTAAGAACAAGGAGATGTAGTGGCTAATTGCAACAGTAATACTAGTCAACAACAGAAATGAGAATTGCAACCCATTCCATGATTTGGCCATTCCAGAAACCTCTATTTCTTTTTTCCCCTAGCCCAGGGGTAGGCCACCTTGGCTCTTTTATGACTCATGGACTTCAACTCCCAGAATTCCTGAGCCAGCCATGCTGAGGGGAAAGGGAGAGGTTTCCAAGCTGAGTCCTGCTGGCTCAGGAATTCTGGGAGTTGAAGTCCACGAGTCATAAAAGAGCAAAGTTTTATTCTTCCAAGCTTTCAGACTGGTGCCCATCCTCAGGGAAGTTCTCTCTCTCCAAAATACGTGCACTGGGCTGTTTTATATATTGTATTTATATCATTCCTACTTGTGTGTAGCTTTTAGTTGTTAATTAGGGTATTGAGAGCTGGCTATTAAGTCATTATTGTTTGGCAATCTTTTAAAATACCTTCCCACACTGTTCTGGCCCAAGACATGCTGGCAAAGCAGAGATTAAAGAGGGTCTAAATATCTTATGATCAACATTCATAAGGATATTCATGTAATTAATTAAGGTTCTTTCAGGTCCTTCCCTCTTTTGTGTATTAATGTTATATGTGCCTTTTCCTATGTCTTTGGCGTTGTTTTTCTTGGTTTAATTTCATTCATCATCTTTAATAGTAGGTCCCCCAGTTCCTCATCTACCCTTTTTGATATATAGGGCTGTCATTGGAGAGGCCATAGTTTCACCAACTTAAGCTCTTTAGAAGGCCAGATCCTGAAGTTGAAATTCAAGTACTTTGGCCACCTCATGAGAAGGAAGGACTCACTGGAGAAGAGCCTAATGCTGAGAAAGATTGAGGGCAATAGAAGAAGGGGACGACAGAGAATGAGGTGGCTGGATGGAGTCACTGAAGCAGTAGGTGTGAACTTAAATGGACTCCAGAAGATGGTAGAGGACAGGAAGACCTGGAGGAACGTTGTCCATGGGGTCGCGATGGGTCGGACACGAATTCACAATTAACAACAACAACACCACCCCCAGTTCCTCATCTACCCTTTTTGATATATAGGGCTGTCATTGGAGAGGCCATAGTTTCACCAACTTAAGCATGATGTCACATATTTCAGAAGAAGGAAAAACTATCTTGCTAGTGACAAGGTTTGCTGAAATCAGGGATTACAGAATTCTTTTCCATATAAGGTTCTTTAGTTAAGGCACAGCCTTGCCTTTAGCAGAGCTGACATAAATTTGCACTGAAAGGGTATCCCCACAACAAGGAAAATACTAAACAGTGACAAGAAATTGGAAGACTAATTCTCTGCAAATGATCTCAGACTAGGAGCCCTGATTGTTCCCAAAATATACTCACGAATCTCCATTTTCATCCTGAGAAGCAGCCAGGTGTCTTTGGACAGCCAACAACATACGTGGGTCAGCAGTAACTGCATAATCCAAAAGTGCCTGGGCACTGCGCCGAGCTACCATGAGCATCCAGGAACTGCATTCCTGAGCTAGGTAAGATGGGGAAAAGCAGACCATCAAAACAAGCAGTGCAAGCACAAACGTTTTCTGCTTATACAACTCCCATCTTCCTATGCCTTTTTTTCTTAGAAAGAGAATGATATCCCATTTACCGCAGTCCAACAACTATTTTTATGCTGATAGTATGTAATGGGAAAGATCTCAGTGTGCCTGTTCTTCAAAGTAAGCAATACTGGTGAATTACTTTGATCAAAGTCTACTTCTACAGTAGCGGCCAAAATTGTGGAAACCTTTTGGGAAAAGTGTATTTTTGAGGTTTGATGGCTAATAACACCCCTTTTGGGGGGAGTAGTACCATAAAATTATATATCAATGGAAAGATAATTTAATCACGAATGTAATGCAACATAGTTTGTTCAATTATCTGTACTGTATTCTATGAAAAGTTATAGCCAAATAACCAGAAAAAGGAAGCACAACTTGCTTAGGTTGATCTCAGGTAGCTTTCCTTCATCCGATTGTAGCCAATGAGCACGAGTGTTTAGAGAGCCAATCAGGTGTCACCTTGTTTTGGCAATGAGCCAATCAGATCACAGTAGGATTCAGTGATTGGTGTCCTGTATTGAAGCTGAGAGGAGGATATTTGTCAGGGTGTTATATGATCGCTATCAAGTTGGTTGGGGTTTTTTTGTGTTCTTTCATTTAGTGAGCTTGTAAAACGTAATAAAATTAAAGTCATGGTGCAAAGAGTTGACTGGTTGCCCAGAAAGCGATGTAAAATAGTATTATTAAGTGAACAAGGCTACAGTTATAAATAAATTAGAAGAAAAATGGGTGGAAACTTAACCAAAGGTGGCATTTCTATTGTACACTTTTCCCAAAAGGTTTCCACAATTTTGGCCACTACTGTAAATACCTGATCCTAGATGAGTTGGCTATGGCAGCAGCATGGACTTGCCAGGAGATCTGAGTACTTTAGTTATCTACAGTTCGGCTGGTGTTGCCAACACAAAAGCAAGGGCTATTCTACTAGTTTCCAGTTAGTTGCAGTCGGTACAGGTAGTCTTCGACTTACAACCAGTCACTTAGTGACTATTCAAAGTTACAATGGGCCTCTCTAGAGATATTTATAACCTGGATTTAAAGTTGATTGCACCCCCCCAAGGTCTCATGATCACATGTTGGGCACTCAGCAACCAGCCTTCATTTATGTCCATCTGCAGCATCCTGTGGTCACATGACTGGAATTTACGACTTTTTTTTTTTTTTACCAGAAATCAGCATTTACTTCTGGTTTCTGGCAAAAAAACATTCACTGTGGATAATGGATTTGCTTAATGATTGCAGCATTCAGTTAATGACCATCGCACAGTCATGTGCTGACCTGCTTAAAGGACTGGCACAACTTACAACTGTAATTCTGGGCTCAGTTGTGGTCGTTAAGTCAAGGACTACCTATACCAGGGGTAGGCAACCTTGGCTCTTTTATGACTCGTGGACTTCAACTCCCAGAATTCCTGAGCCAGCATGGCTCAGCTTGGAAACCTCTCCCTTTCCCCTCAACATGGCTGGCTCAGGAATTCTGGGAGTTGAAGTCCACGCGTCATAAAAGAGCCAAGGTTGCCTACCCCTGGACTGGTCTCTGACAGAAAAGCAAGACATGTTACCCCAAAAACATTAATTATTTTTACAGGGGAAAAAACTAATATACTTCTAAATATAAGTCACAAACATTTTGAATCAGATAAGAGAAAAAGAAAGCTTCCACGTTGACCACTCTCCTCTGGTTTATGAGCAAATTCTCTAGTACTTGTTTAAAAAGCAAAGGGGACAGTCTTGTGAAAATGACTTATCACCTTGAAAAGCACTTTCTAACAACAGCGCTTATTTCTCATAAGTAGCAACTGTTTGGTACAGATAAATGTATTCATGCTTGGTATGTGAACTATATATATATATATTTCAGTAACTCAGAATACAAAAGTTAGATTTTACAACGTTGGACTGCTCTTGAGATTCTGAAGATCTTGTTTATTTGCACATCATTCTGAAATTCAAACATTTCAGAAAGAGTCTGGACCATTTAAAAAAATTAAGCTGGCAGCCCAGGTTCAAGACACGAGTGCCGCACAACTAATGGAGATGAGCATTGCCTCCTAAAGTCGGACATGATTTTACCTTTACCTTTAGAAATCTCAACAATGAAAGCTGAATTCTGGATGCTTCCCAAACAGAGAAAAAATAGTTTTTGCTTATCTCCCCAGCCATACCATGCTGCAGCAGTTCAATATAATCGCTGTCATCTTCTGAAGGATGATGTTCACTATCTTTCAGTCTAGAAGTTCTGGGCATCTGGATCCCTCTTCCACCTTGATAGTTGCCTATAGGATGCGATCCAGATAGGTAGATGCTGTTGTTATATGGACTATATCCTGAAGAATGCCAGGGACTCCCAGCTAGAAGAGCAGAACAAAAAAAAAAGGCCATGCAATTTAGAGTATATATGTTTAAAAAGAGACATTTTAACTGTTCATAACCATATTGGTTGTTGCTGTAAGAACTACCTAAAAATTTAAGTCTTTTTTTGCAAGCTTTGTATATATGCAAAATGATCACATGCTTTGAAAGGGCACTGTGGCCACAATAAATGACAATTTATAAGAGAATTATAACTACCACTCCACTATTCAGCTATTGTACTTTATTTACTTCACACTGATAATTAAACTATAAGAACTGGTTACTTTTACTTCCGGTTTGCATCGTGGCATCACAGATGAGGGAAAAGCAGGGCTCCGCTTCCCACGGCTGATTTCTCCCTGCCAGGGGCCCTAAAAGGGTCTAAAGTCGCCCCGGAGAGGCAATGAAGAAGGAGGGAACCCTCGTCGATCACGGAAAGACGGCGGTCAATCCGTTTGATCAAAGGAAAGCCCTCTAAACCAGCAGGGGAAAGGTGAGCTGCATTTATGTGATAAGTCAGAAGCTACTGACAATCGAAGAAAGAAATTATTATTTAGCAAATTGTGGGCATCGTGTTTGGAACCGGGTAAGGCTTTTTTTCCTTTTTCTACTATTTGGCTACTGAGTCCCTGGAAAAGATAAATTCCCCAAAAGCAAAAAAACCCCAGACACGAGAGGGAAGGGAATTTTTGCCCCTTCCCTCCAGAGAAACGAAAGCAGCGATTTAATCCTTATTTTAGGGGACAGAAACAGAAGAATACAACATTAAATTGGAAATAATATAAAGACACAGCTTTGACAAACTTGGCAATTTAGAGAACTCTTAAAACTTTTTTTTAAAAAAGATTGGGTGAAATTTAAGAACTAAACTTCATTTTAAGTGTTGGAAGATGGATACCTAATGACATAAGTGGTGGAATATAGGCATAGCACCTAACTTTATTATTATTATTAGTCATTGATGAAGATATTGAACAGTACTGGGCCAAAGACAGAGCCTTGTGGTACCCAACTGCTTACTTCTCTCCATGTGGATGTAGTACTACTGAGGACTACTTGTTGAGTACGGTTTGTCAGCCAGCTACAAATCCATCTGGTGATGATGTTGTCTATTCCATCTTTTTCTAGCTTACCAAGCAGTAGATTGTGGTCTACTTTGTCAAATGCCTTACTAAAATGTAAGTATACTATGTCCACAGCATTTAGCTGGTCTACTAATTTGGTCACTTTATCAAAGAATGAAATAAGATTGGTTTGGCATGATCTGTTTTTAACAAACCCCTGCTGGCTACCAGTTATAGCTTTGTTTGCTTCTACAATACAAAGCCTTTGATTTCAAGTTAAATTGCAACAGACTATTAAAAAATTAAAACCCAGAAAATGCCTTCAAGTATTAACATTTACCTCCACTAGAACCAAATCCACTACCTCCACCACCAGCGCCTCCCATAGGCGCACCGCCACCAAAGTGCTGGGGGAACTGAGGTAAGATCTTCTTACGCTTCCTTTCCACTTCTTCCTTATCTGCAGCCAAAGATATAGAAAAATAATCAATGATGTGCCCTGCCACACTGTTGAACACCAAAAGTAGCACATCACATGGAGTGCCCTGTACCTTCTACCACTGGGTAGTATGTAAACTGCTTGGAGTCACTCACGTCACCCCCTCGCTTGCGCTTCAACTGAAGGAACACAGTGACTGGACGATCTATTTTTGTCTTGTGATAAGGCGGAGTACGGAACACAATGGCGTACTGCAAGGAGACAAAACATGGGTTTAGTGCATCCTACATGTTCCGTTTATCTTCAAATAATTCTCCACCTCAAATGATCCCATCAAATCAAATTAAGTGGATAATGTAGAGGAGAAAGTCATCTTAATTAAGGGTCCTCTTTACTAAAAATATTCCCTATAAATATAACTAGATGCCCTCACTGATGTCCTTTCAGCACTAGGTTTCAGTGTTTTATTTCTACAAGATATTCTAAAGCTTTTCAGTTATGATAGTACATTTATTTGCTCGTATACTATTAATAAATTGCATTTTATTTTTCTCGATCTTATCAAGTGTATTATTTAGTAATTGTAATGTTTATTATTTTAGTAGTTTTAATGTGTTCAGAAATTGTGTAATCCATCCAGAAAATTCTGAATACTGGATTACAATGTAACAAAACAAAATGTCTTTGATCTACTGCAATACAAAAAGTCACTCTACAGAATCAAAACTACAGATTTTTTATAAGTCTTTAGTCTACCATTCAAACTGGCTCTCATGATTCAATCAATCAATACCTGTTTATGCACATCTGTGGGGGAGAAATCTCCAAAGGCCTGCCAACCATTCTCATCATCTTCATAAAAACGCACCTCAATATCATCTAACAGAGGAGGCAAAACAATGGTAACATTGGACTATTAATACTCATCGCAACCCCACTTTGTCCCATTCACTATTATATTACTTGTTGTTGTTAGTTGCAAAGTCGTGTCCGACCCATCGCGACCCCATGGACAACTCCAGGCCTTCCTGTCCTCTACCATCTTCTGGAGTCCATTTAAGCTCATGCCTACTGCTTCAGTGACTCCATCCAGCCCCCTCATTCTCTGTCATCCCCTTCTTCTATTGCCCTCAGTCTTTCCCAGCATTTTGCTCTTCTCCAGTGAGTCCTTCCTTCTCATTAGGTGGCCAAAGTCCTTGAGTTTCAACTTCAGGATCTGGTCTTCTAAAGAGCAGCAGGGTTGATCTCCTCTAGGACTGACCGATTTGATCGCCTTGCAGTCCAGGAGACTCGCAGGAGTCTTCTCCAGCACCATAGTTCAAAGGACTCAATTCTTTTGCGCTTGCTAAATTTATCATATATTGTCAATCGTAAAAATTAGGGAGATATTGGGTGAGATGCTATCAGGTAATTGATGACTTCTAGTAGTGTTTCTCCACATCATGCAAGTTAAGACAAATGTAGTGGTAGACTAGATGAGGGCAAAAAAATGAGCCTAATACATTTTGGAAATGGATTTCATTCTCAAGGACAAAGGAAATCAAATGCATGTTTCTAAAAAAAAATAACATTTTTGTATCTATTTCAGAAGTGAAAGTACAATGCCAAAAAAATAAGCAGGATTAGATATGGTACTTACCTTTCTGGACTTTATCACACAGCAAATATACTTCATCTCCACCTCGCACTGAGCCTGCCGTCTTATCCATCCGAGATATTTTTAAATTGGAAGCTCCAGGAGATTCTGTAGAATAAAAAAAACCCCTCACAGATATATAAAATTGTTTCTGGAACAATTGTAAAACTATGAAAATGTACTAGACGATGGAGTCATTATAAGGATCATAATTTTGGCTAATTTTAATAAACAGTGAAGAATGTAGAACACGAGCAGAAAGATTGCTATTTCATTGCTATTTTTGTGGTAGGCTCTGGACACATTCAGAAGGAAGCAAGAAAATCCTACCAATTCCAAAAAATTTAAAAATAAAATATTAAAAAAAATATGAAACTCTTCTGTCAAAACTCTGATATGAAGATCAGTATAAAGGAACTTGTCATTTAAGGCCTGAAAGAAAAAGTCTTATGGTCACAAGCCATCATTTATGGTATTATTTATTTTCCAGAGTACAAATTTTCCTCAAGAGATGGAACAAATCAAGAACTTTTTATCTCTGGGGATATAGTCTAGGGGTAGGCCACCTTGGCTCTTTTATGACTTGTGGACTTCAACTCCCAGGATTCCTGAGCCAGCATGGCTCAGCTTGGAAACCTCTCCCTTTCCCCTCAGCATGGCTGGCTCAGGAATTCTGGGAGTTGAAGTCCACCAGTCATAAAAGAGCCAAGGTTGTCTACCCCTGGAATATACTAATTCCATGCATGGACCTCTCAGATTTCTATCAGCAGACATGGCTACTCAAACAAACAGATGCAAAATGATTCGCCTTGCAAATATACTTCATTTAACAAAAAGAAAAAGGGAAGTCACACAGTTTTAATTTCCTTCTAGGAACTACAAGGCGTCCTCTTTTTTCCTATCCTATTGCTTCACATTGCACTTTACAACTGTCACTTAGCGATGGAATTCCCAGTCTCAATTATTACAGTTAACCGGGGACTACCTGTACTACCATTTGAAAGCTCTAAGATTCCTATCAGTGAAATCCACTGGATAAGATTGAAAATTTTTAGGAATCTGAGGGCTATGAAAATAGCTTGTGCAAGTTATATGCATTTTATATCTTAAATATCTTAAAGGCGATGCTTAGAATGCAGTATTGCAGGCTAATTTTGCTGGCTGCCAGCAGCTCAGTTCTCACCAGCTCAAGGTTGACTCAGCCTTCCACCCTTCCAAGGTTGATAAAATGAGAACCCAGATTGTTGGAGGCAATACGCTAACTCTGTAAACCACTTAGAGAGAGCTGTAAAGCATGGTAAAGTAGTATATAAGTCTAAGTGCTAATGTTATTGTTAAATTGTCAAAAAAAACCAAACACTGAATTGTTTTGCTGCTAAATTGTGGAAATATGACATGGGAGTCTCCAGAGATCACAAAAATGGGACTGCATTTAATCCATGAGCTCCCCATTCTAGCTGGGCATGACAGAGGAGAAAATACAATATTCATTGGACCCACAAAGGATCAGAGCCATGTAAGAAATCTAGCAAACTCCTCTCAAAAATATGTACTAATATTAGGCTTTTTATCTTCATGGCAGATAGAAAAATCATCACAATCTGGGTATATAGCAAGATCTAGCTTTTTTGTGTACATTTTACAGCAGCCTTACAATAAGGCTGTAAAAATATGAATACTGCAAAGTCCTCACAAATATACGTGTGCAATCCTGCCAAATCCAAATCAGAAATATATTATGGTAGGTACCCCTAAACCATGTCAAATACAGCTATGGATCAAAAGTAAAACTTACTGCTATCATGAATGGGGTCGGAAATAACAGAATTTAATGCTAAAGTGAAGTTTCCACTACTATCGCGAAGATAGGCATTGAAGCGTAAACGAACAATGCTGAGATCCATTGTCTTCTTCAACTCTTTTGCCTCTTGATCAATCAATTCTTGTTCAGATTCTGCTAAAATAGATGCAAAGTTATAAATCTTACAAACAGTCCAGCATCCACATCAAACCAAAATTTCCTCTGGATACTAAAATCACACATAAAATATACATCTGAATACAGTATTTTTTAAAAAATTAACCTTAATTAATTGTTCCCACTCTCCCAATCTCAGATGAACATTTTTCAACAACTAGCAAATTCTAATATTCATACTTCTTCCCTATGTAATGTAGAACCGATAGTGAGCGGAAATAGTTTGCTATGTTCTATTTACAATCTACTTGAAATTGTAGTAGGTTATATTAATTCAGACTGAAATAAATTAAGAGAAAAAGAGAGTTGGAAAAGATCTTTTAGTCCAACACTCCTGTTCAAGCAGGAGATCATATACCATTCCAGACAAGTGGCTGTCCAGTCTTTTCTTAAAGTCCTCCAGTGATGGAGCACGCACAACTTCTGAAGGCAAATAATTTCACTGGTTAATTGTTCTCACTGTTAGGAGATTTCTCTTTAGTTCTAGGTTGCTTCTCTCCTTGATTAGTTTCCATCCATTGTTTCTTGTCTTGCCTTCTGGTGCTTGGAAAATAGCTTGACTCCCTCTTCTTTGTGGCAGCCCCTCAAATATTGGAACACTATTATCATGTCACCTCAATCCTTTTCACTAGACTAGATAAATCCAATTCCTGCAACTAATCTTTACACATTTTAGCCTCCAGTCCCCTAATTATCTTTACTGCTCTTTTGTGCACTCTTTCCAAAGTCTTTACATCTTTTTTATAATAGGGTGACCAAAACTGGATGCAGTATTCTAAGCGTGATCTTACTAAGGCTTTATTAAGGGGTACTAATAGTTCATGGGATCGTGATTCTGTTAATGAAACCTAGGATTACGCTGGAATCATCTTCACCATCATCCCCCAGTGAGACACTACCTTGACGTGGTTGTGGGGCTTGTGTGCTCTGAGGAAGATGAGAGCTATGCCAGAGGTTCAACCATACTGGACAGGTCTCATCAGAGGAGTCAGACAAAGAGTGTCTCTCCCATAAAAAATATGTAAATTTCAAAAAGCCATCCATACCAGCTCGGATGTCACCCAGGTTAACAAGGTCCACAACAGATGTTGGAGTTCCTAGATATCTGGTAAAAAATGGGCTACAGGACTCAGGACTGTTGGCTGAGCAACCAGCTGCAGAACTACTGGAAGAAAAGGTGTTTACCCATTGCAAATATTGTTGTTGTTAATTGCGAAGTCGTGTCTGATTCATCGCGACCCCATGGACAACGTTCCTCCAGGCCTTCCTGTCCTCTACCATTTTCTGGAGTCCGTTTAAGCTCACGCCTACTGCTTCAAGTGACTCCATCCAACCCCCTCATTCTCTGTTGTCCCCTTATTCTATTGCCCTCAATCTTTCCCAGCATTAGGCTCTTCTCCATTGAGTCCTTCCTTCTCATTAGGTGGCCAAAGTATTTGAGTTTCAACTTCAGGATCTGGCCTTCTAAAGAGCAGTCGGGGTTGTTCTCCTCTAGGACTGACCGGTTTGATTGCCTTGCAGTCCAGGGGACTCGCAGGAGTCTTCTCCAGCACCATAATTCAAAGGCCTCAATTCTCAGCCTTTCTTATGGTCCAACTTTCACAGCCATACATTGCAACTGGGAAAACCATGGCCTTGACTATACGTACTTTGTTGCAAATATACAGTGATTGAAAACAAAGAACAATGATCTGTTATTACAGATCAAGTCCAACAAGAAGAGGATATTTGAAATGAATGCACCAGTTCTGGAAAGAGCAACAACCAGAATCAGAAATAACAGAACAGGGCCTAGCAGATCAATGTCAATTTATAAGACGAAATAAAGGATTCACAGAGGCAGAATTAGAAGAACTGCAAAGGTTCACCCAGGGCAAAGAAATCAAAGCCTTGACAGAAACAACTCAGAACGTAGAGGCAAATCAGGGGGAGTTGGCAGTAGAGGAATCCAGTAGAGATATACAACTGTTTTCATGGGAAACAGGCACCCTCTCCTCTGCCTCAGGAAGAACAAAGCCCTCTAACTAAAGAAGTAAAAGAATTGAAACAAAGAATAACTGAGCATCTATCACAGCACAAAAACATCAGAATAAGGCTGCCTGCATTGACGCTTATTCCAAAGAAACAACTAGCACAAGCATTAAAAGATGCAAATACTGCAATATGAAGTATAAGCACCAACTTATTGCAAGAAACAAACCAACTAATGTACAGCACAGCTGCAGTTATAACTGAATACTTAGGATGCAAAGAAGAAGAAAAAACCAAACAGTGTCCCACAAAAATGAAAGATTAGACTGGAAAATAAGATCAGCAATAAGGTTGTAGTCTTAGTTCGTTCGATCTTGTCTATTTGCTTTTCTTTGACTTCTTGTTCTTCTGGTTTCTTATAGATTAGTTCTTTATGGTGAATCTTTGTTCTTTCTAGTTCCTTCGTGACCTTTATTATTTCGTCGTTTATTGTCGATATCGGTTCTTCTAGTCGTTTATGCTTCGAGCTTAACGTTTAATATCCGTCTTGGAGCCATTTCAATCCAATCAGAAACGTTTCTACCAATCCATCAATGGAGAAACTGCAGTGAATCAGTCAGTACCTGAGAAGGAAGAAACAGTGCAGTTCTGGGCACAGATATCGAATAACCCAAAGAAATACAACAAGGACGCAGCTTGGCTAAGAGGTGGATAAGAATAAAAAATAAGTTAAAATGAAAGAACTAGTAACAACAGCTGAAATGGTAGAGAAAAGAGCAAGGAAGATCAAGAATTGGTCAGCACTAGGTGAAGACGAGCTGCATGGTTTTTGGTTGAAACATCTAACTGGTCTATACTCATTCGTTGCCCAACAGTTTAACAACATACTACAAGGAGATGAAATTGAAGAGTGGCTAACGTACCCGATAATGAAAAATCCAGCAAAAGGGGCAGCACCAGGCAACTACAAGCCAATTACTTGCTTACCAACAATTTTCAAATTGCTAACTGGTGTGATAGCTAATGCAGTCTAACAGCATCTAGTTGAAAACAATCTCTTTCCACCTGAGCAGAAAGGAAACTGCCCCAATAGCCAAGGAACAAAAGATCAATTCCTCATTGACAAGATGATTTTGGAAAACTGCAAGAGAAGGAAGACCAACCTAAATGTAGCATGGATTGACTACAAAAAAGCATTAAATTCTCTGCCACATGACTGGATAATCAAGTGTCTAGAAATAACAGAGGTCAGTAGAAACATCAGAAACTTGGTGCAAAGATCGAGGGCAGAATGGAAGACACAGTTGTGGGTCAATGGTGAGAGACTGGGAGAGGTTAATATCAAGAGAGGAATATTTCAAGGTGATTCAGTATCACCACTACTATTTGTCACTGCACTGTTTCCTGTCAACCATACTGAATAACTCAGGCCGTGGCTATCAAACATCAAAAATATCTCCCAGATTATCCCATCTCCTTTACATGGATGATCTGAAGCTGTATGGAAAAACACCATCTGAAACAGAATCGTTGCTCAACAATATTTGTATATATAGCCAATATATTGCAATAGTGTTTAGATTGGACAAACATGCCACACTCAATATTAAACAAGGCAAAATAGTGAAAACTGAAGGAATCAAGATGCCCCATGAAAATAACATTAAGAGTCGGGATGAGGATGATTACTACAAATACCTGGGTATCCCTTCAAGTTGACAACATCAAGCACACTGAAGTCAAGAAAAAGATTAGAGGTGAATACATCAAGAGAATGAAAAAGTTCTTAAAGTCCAAACTCAATGGAGGATATATCATCAAAACCACACCTGGGCAATTCCAGTCATTAGATACACAGCTGGAATAGTGGACTGGACTCAAGCAGAACTAAAAGCAATGGATAGGAAGACCAGAAAAATAATGACAATGAATCATGCCCTTCATCCACGAAGTGACATTGACAGATTCTATCTACCAAGGCAAATAGATGGGTGTGGATTGTTGCAAGTACATCAGATGGTTGAAGAAGAAAAAGGGCTTTGGAAGAATGTCTGAATGACAGTGAAGAAGATGCCCTGAAGTTAGTATGCCAGGAAGGCTTACTGACTACTGGAGAGACGAAACTGGCCTACAAGAAAGACAAATGTAGAACAGAATGAAGGCATGGGAAGACAAAGCACTACATGGCCAGTACATTAACAAACTATCAGGGAAAGCAGATAATAACAAGACCCGGCAATGGCTAAGAGCAGGAAAGCTGAAGAAGGAGACCGAGGGACTAATTCTGGCTGCACAAGACCAAGCCTTAAGGACAAATGCATACAAAGCTAGAATTGAGAAGACAGGAACAGACAGTAAGTGCCGCCTATTCAAAGAAGCTGATGCAACAGTGGACCACCTGGTAAGCTGCTGCAAGAAGATAGCCCACACTAACTACAAGCAGCGTTATGACAAAGTAGCAACAATAGTGCATTGGAAGATCTGCAAGAAATATCATTTGCCTGCAAGCAAGAACTGGTGGGACCATAAAATAGAGAAAGTCATAGAAAATGAAGAAGTTAAATTGCTCTGGGACTTTAGAATTCAAACAGACAGGCACCTGCCACATAACACCCTGGACTTAACAACTGTCGTAAGAAAGACAAAAAAAGTCTGGGCATGGCACTACTTGGAGACAGCAGAAGAGAAGAGAAAGAACTGAAGAAGATAACAAAATACAAAGACTTACAAATAGAAATAGAACGACTGTGTCAAAGGCAAGCAAGGGTAGTACCAATAGTAATAGACACCTTGGATGCAATCCCAAAACAACTGGAGCACCATTTGAACACCACTGGCATTGACAAATTCACCATCAATCAATTAC
The DNA here is from genome assembly GCF_001527695.2 of Protobothrops mucrosquamatus. NCBI lineage: Eukaryota > Metazoa > Chordata > Lepidosauria > Squamata > Viperidae > Protobothrops > Protobothrops mucrosquamatus. The sequence continues at coordinate 170,995 of NW_015388217.1, read as the reverse complement.
AAAAGGTGGCTTTACTGGGGACACTTTCCATCCTGCAATGATATCTGTAACACCATCCAACATCCATATCTGCCTATTCCAAGTCCTTAGTAAGGACTCGATAGGTAGACAAAAATGCCAAATCCAGTCTGAACATATGGCTGACTGAGCTATTATTATTGTTAATTGTTATTGTTATTATTACCTACTACAATCTTAAGTAGATTCCACCTCCTAATAAAAAGTCAAAATCAGTTTTTTAAGCATTCAAAGAGCTTACATAACTTTTTCAACCCTCATGCAAAATAAGGTTGTTGTAAGATTCCCAACTAAAGAGAAACTAAGGCCACAAGAAATGCTTTGCTCTGAAATACAGTTTTACTTATGAAAGAAAAGAAAAATGCACTTTACAAAACCTCAACAATGCCACTCCTTTATAACAGTTTGGGCACTAAAAGGAGTTGCTGAGGTTGAGCTTTCATATGCTATTTTATTTTTTTATTTTCAGTGCTGTTCTGTCTTTTCCTTTCATGGTTTTTCCTTAGCTAAATTTTCCATTTCCATTTTTCCTTTTTTTGCACTGGCTCTGTCAGGTACCCCCAGGTTTCAAACCCACATGGAAGCAGTTCAGAACAATTCAGAAGCAGCAACTTGGAACTTCCTGAGTTAAATAACCTTCTCTCAAATGTTATGTATTACTCATATTGGTAAAGCAATTGATCTCTCATTTCTGCCCAAGGAACAACCAGTTTCACTTTGAACAAGTGTAAACATTTTCCTTGGTAAAATCATAATGATCAGATCACCCTGTAGAATTCTCTGTGTGTGTGTGTGTGTGTGTGTGTGTGTGTGTGTGTGTGTGTGTGAGAGAGAGAGAGAGAGAGAGAGAGAGAGAGAGAGGGAGAGAGAGAGAGAGGGNAAGAAGGGAGGGAGGGAGAGGGGGGAGGGAGGGAGGGAGGGAGGGAGAGAGAGGGAGAGGGAGAGGTAACTTGTGAAGAATACCTGACAAGAAAAATGTTTTATGATCAATGTTTTTATTCCATGCAAGGTCCAATAGACCAGGGCTTTTCAACCTTTTCACCCACTTTTAGGATACGGCAATATCCGAGTACCACCAGTCGCCTAGCAAGGTGTCAAAAACTTGAAGACCCCCCCCAAAAAAGGAAAAAAGTGATGAAGTACAAGTAGTCCTCGACTTACAACAGTTCGCTTAGTGACTGTTCAAAGTTACAATGGCACTGAAAAAGTGCCCCCCAAGGGACAGCCGAGCAAGACACCTGCCTGCCCACCCAGCGGAGCTCTTCCTCCTGTCCGAGGTTTTCATTGTTTGAACATTTCTGTTGGGGATTGGCAGCGGGGGGGGGATTTGGTTTTTATTCCCCCCCCCGTCTGCTGGGTGGTTGCAGCAGATTTTGATCACTTCACATGACCCTGGGACACTGTGACCGTCATAAATATGAATCAGTTGCCAAGCATCTGAATGTAAATCACAAGACCCTGGAGATAAGGCAACATTCCAGCTGATTGGTGCTTCTTCAAGGCTCAGCAGAAGCACCAGGATCAGCGCCGAGCTCCAGCTGGAGCCTGGCGCTGATCCTGGCACTTCTGCTGAGCCCTGACAGCCCTACAGCCCCAGCCATCTCTCGCTCAGGCTTGTGCAGTGCTGCCACCGGTTCAGCTCATTCCCCTCGCCCACTACCACTTTTCTAGGATGGTCGCGTACCACCTGCCAGGTGCCAATGTACCCCAGGTGCTACCCGTACCACTGGTTGAAAAGCCCTGCAATAGAGGACTGCTAACAAGCGTAGAATAAATAATGCATAGATTGTCTCAGTTTAACCATTACTGCCTACTGCCCACAAGCACCCGTTCTATGAGGGTAAAAGAGAAGACCATGGACCATTATCTAGAATCCGTCTTCCCCAAGCTTTTGTTTTCTGCTCAAACTTACCTGTCAGAGGTTGTGCTCTGTTTCGCATCTTTTGCTTCTGCAGTTTCTCCTTGATGACTTCCATCATGTTTTTCTTAGTCACATGGAGCACACCTAGGTTATTAAATCTGATAAAAGACAAATTATCCTCTACTGCACTGCCGCAACAATCACAATGGCTAGGTGGGCAGCAACCCGCTCAAATTCTAGACACTGGTACTGAGATGAGCATGTTAAAAAACAAGGCAAATCTCCAAACATTTAAAAAATAGAGTTTTTCGTATCATTATTGAGGGAAACATGTATATCACATAGCAGCAACCCAAAGGCACTAGGGAGCTAAAAAAGAACTGATAGGGGAGCAGTAAAGCCCAATGCTCCATCTTTTTAAAACCATGCAGGTGATACCAAATTTAACTCTGGTCTATGCAAATGATGGGCTTACTTTTACTGATCATAAAGCTCCCCTTAATTTAATTTCAGTGAATGAACAGGGGCTTGAAAATTGGAACAGGAATAAATTGATATGTAGTTGCCTTTTACCGCATCTTTTTCAACTCTGGGCTGTTGTTTTTTTTTATTAGTTACAGTTATCAAACTTTATACTGGTTCCTTTATTTGCTTCTTAATGATGTTTTAACAGCAGTTGTAAACAAGCTGATATCTTCATTTACCATAATGCAGATTTTCCATGTTAATTAGCCACCGCCAGTTAATACATATTAATGTATATATGAACTTTTAATATCACACATTTGCATTTCTCTTGCTAACCGCCAACAAGCAAACATGCCAATGATTTGCATAATATCCATTACAAAAATGTGGATTTTCTGATGTTTGCTTAAACTATTGGAATTTTGACTGATTTATAATATGTTATCAAAAGCCACCTACAGATGGCCAAAAGGATTAGAACTAGAAACTATAGCAAAAAACTGTTAGACCAGACATGTCAAACTCGCGACGTCATGTGACGTCGCGCAACGTATCGGGACTGTTTTGCCATTGCTGGCAATGGGGTGGGTGCGGTTTCTGCGTGACACGTCCGGCCCGTGGGCCGGCAGTTTAACACCCCTGTGTTAGACCATCAAAACTGGCACCGAACATAAACATCAAAAAAATATCTTCATATTTAAAAAAATTAATCTTATACTCTTTATTTGGAAACTGCTTGTAGAATATAATTCAGGACATAAAATTCTGCAACATCCAAAATTTAGGTTTCTCTTAAAGTAAGATTTTAAAATGTTCTGTCTCACTGGTCATAAAATTAATGGCAGTTTCAGATTAGCTAGAACTTAATTCTTATTATTTGATTATTGTTATTGTTGCGGCTGTTTTTATTAGTAAGCTAAATCTCAAATTATTATTTATATAGTACGTTATTTTCACTCATAATATACTAATCTCTTATTCAACAGTAGTCAATATTTTTAAAGTGCCAAATTCTTATAAGGCTATTTAATACATTGTTTTAATGTTGCTAATACAATAAATGTGTTTTTTCCCCTTAACATTCTGTAAATTCCTAGCTAATTTTTACAGTTTGTAAATCTCTTTCTGTCTCCTTTTTTCCCTGCATTCTATTCTTAAGTATCTAAAACTAAATTACATACATATGTATGTATGTATGTATATATATGTATGTATGTATGTATGTATCTGTGTGTGTGTGTATATATACACACACATACACATATACACACATATAATTTAATTTTTTTATTTAGAAACCTTCCATAATACTACAGATAATCCTCATTTAGTGACTACAATTTAGCAATATGGTCATTAAGCAAAGTGGTCACTAAGTAAAAATACAATTATGCTTATGATCTTACTTCAGCTTTCCTTTGCTTTATACACCTGTATCAAGCTGAAACCTACTGCCCTTAGGGCCGCTGTGTGCTTCTAGCTTGCCTACAGAGAGAAGAGGGAGATGGGGTGAAGATCTGGGGGGGGGGGAACGGGACTTTGGATTATCATCGTGAGACCCGAAGAGTTATTTTGGCGAACTAAAGTTTCTTCTCATAATAACTACTGGGAGATGTATTGGACAATGTGACCTGAACTGTCAGTAAGGGGAGGAGAAGATTCATTCTTTTCATTAACTGCTTCCCAGCTTCAGAGCTAGCTTTCACTTTAATCCTACCTGTATGATATTGCTTAATAAAGTTTACATTAGAGGACACAATGGCTCTGGTGTTTTTCTTAGCTGGGCTTTTCAGCCGGAGCTTGACAGTCGTAAATGTAAGGACTTGTTGTAAAGTGACTTTTTATTACTACTGTAATTGCAAATTAAACAAGGCAGTCACTAAATGAGGACTATCTGTAGCATCTAGCCAACTACTTGCTCAATCTGAATGGATGGTGTGAGTGAAGCTTTACAGAGAGAATACCCAAGTATTAAAGCTTGTCCTCTGAAAACACGTTTCAATACACTTGTACACTGTATGGTTTCTCTATAGCAGGCGTGTCAAACTGTTGGCCCGCGGGCCGGATGCATCACGCCGAAACTGCACCCATCCTATTGCTGGCAATGAGGGAAAAGTCGCGATACGTCGTGCGACGTCACGTGACGTCGCGAGTTTGACATGCCTGCTCTATAGCCACCACTCCTTTTCATACAAAGAAAACACAATGTTTCCCACAATGGAATTATATATTTCTGCTGAATTTTCCAAATGGCAGAAAGCTTCAGCTTTCATTAAATAAGATACTGCAACCCATCCAATCTAACAAATGAAACAAAATGCTATCATGAAATAGGTCTTGCCTTTTGAACCCCACCATCATTCCTTCATCAGTAAGTCATACATACTGGGCAGTCATGTCCTTTGGGCCCACCATCACAATGCAGTTGCCAGCTTCATTACACTGTTTTCCCACAAGACTGTGAGCATGCACTTGTGGAGGATCAGTGTGTGTCACCAAGTCCACCTCTATCCTAGCCAGTCCAGTGTAATTAGAGATCTGCCAATAAAAATTATACAAAATGACATCAACACCACCTTTCTATGAAACACTCATTCTTCAAATGCCTGTGGAACTTTAAAAAGAAATATTGCCACATATAATTTATACTGAATTAATTTACGCTCATGATACAAGCCTATCAAGTTTCATTAACACAGACTACAATAGCCTTTAAATAGCTAGAAACAAAAGTCAGTTTTAGAACATTGTTTATATCCATAGCCACTAATAGCAATTCAGACCATATGACACTATTGATCATATTTGCCTACAGCAAACATGCAATGAATCTTAACTTAGTAAGCCATAATATTTTATTATTTTTGTTTTATTTATTAAATAAGTACCCAAAGTAACTCTGGGTAGTTCATGTTATGAAAGAAGTAAGCAACGAGATAAAAATAGCACAATGAAATAACTAATTTCAAAAGTCTGATTTAGTGTACCTCAAAAAAGCTATTTTTACTGATAAATTGTTTGAATATAATAAATATCTTAGTTTATCTGGCTTGCTTATCTGCTCGCATTAGGTGAAAATGAAATTACTTATGGATAGAAGCAGGTGGTCTTTTCAACCTGGTTAATTCCATACATTCGCATAGTACATTTTCTTGATTTTAGTTTAATCTAATATACAATTATGTTTTAGCCAGAAAATTTAAACTTCTTTTATATTTAATTCTTGTTGCACTCCACCCAGCTGGCTTTGAGGAATTTTCTGAAGCAAACAACACAAATTGAAATACAAGTTTTTAAAAAATTGATCCTAACTTGATTTTAAAAAATATTTAATTTTAAAAATTAAAAAAAGAGAGCTGAATGCAATGAAATTTCATTTTAATGTATGTACACTTAGTGTACATTTAAAATGGCAATAAAGTTTCTATTCTATTTGAACCTAATCTTATTATTTTGATATTTAGATCCCATACCAAAGGAACCAAGATTAATTAACTAAATAATTCACTTAGAGTTCTGAATGCAAAATACAGGTTCGAAAAGAATTGTACCCTTTAACCCTAAGGATAAAATATACCATGATAATCACGGTTTCACATCATGCTCTTCCTTTTTATTCCTGGGCACTCTCTATCTATTGTATTAAGACCAGCCTAGTGTAGAATTAAGCCAAATCAAAATTTTCTATTCCTACAGAACAAATGTTCAGTTGCTCTGGAATCAAAAGCCAACAGGAAGCAATAGATTTAAGGCCCAAGAGTAACACTGCAAACATAAATGAATTTACTTCAGTCAGTTATCTTCTGTCAGTTATCTATAACAACCAGGAATAACGTTATGAAAACTTAAAAGTATTGCAATGTGTATCAAAAATAATTACTTTACTGACCTTCTGTGCTGTATCTTAATTAATTAGAAAGTCCAAACAAAATATGTACCAAAATATGTACCAAATAATAAGACTACTAAAAAAAAAACCTAACTTTTTCTAAAGACAGAAAAGGCAATGGAGAGTACTCTTTTTTTAAAAAAGTTTTTTTCATAAAACATGATAAATAAATGAACGTGTTACTCACCTTGACAGTGGGATAAGTCTTGTGTCCCTTTTCACTAGATGCTCCAGGTAGCCCACCATGCGAGGGCCCTTCACAGCCATAACGGAACCGGAAACCTCGCTGCCAAAAATGATAATTCAAGCAAAGCCATTCCATCAGAAAAAAACCCCAGAAAAATCAGAAAAAGTTTGCCTATAATAGACTATAGATGGAGTCCTTGGTGCTCTCTGAGCTTGGTCGTTTGTTTGCAGGCATTACAAAACTACACTGAAGTTGTTACCTAGTGTGGTAACAAAACTTCTGCAAACAAATAAGCTCAGAGAACACAAAGTTCAACGCTGTGAATCCACAGTTCAACCATGAGCTATATATATATATCCTTAGAAAATCCTTACCTGTTTTGGCTGTTCGATTATAGTGAGAAATGGGCCTTCAACTAAAACAAACAAACAAGATGATATTCAGAGTATCTCAATATTAAATACTTATAAATACAACGTAATACAATTTAAGAGGAACATTATTAATAAAACACACGGAAGCAGAAAATTAGCTCCTTCCCTCCGTTATCTATAGTTCCACATCCCTCAGGACACATAACTTAACCAAAAAGTTCCTTACCTGTCTCCATGAACAGCTCTTTCTGCTCAATCAAATGAGCCCCAAACTGAAAATCGTCATAGTCTATCCCATCTAAGCACTGCATACAAACAAGGATCAAAGAACAAAGGAAGCCTTAACTCCCAGATGATTGAAAGCATTACAGACATAGCGTTTATACAGATTATAAATAATGTAGACAGTCAACAGGAATCTACATTAAGTCTCCACTACTAAGTGACAGCTAAATGAAAACACTGAGAACAAAAATCAACTTATCTAAGGCAAGGTCTCCTGAGCATCTGACAGCAAAGAACACTCCCATTCAACCCTCTGTACCGATGGAAGGCTACAATTCACATAAATAGATGCACTTTAAATCTGTAGGCACCACTCTTTAAAGTCAGGCAACCCCCAAATCCAATAAATACCTAAACAAGAATGTTAGATTTAAGTTTCTTAGGACATACTTCTCATCGGGAAGAAGGCAAATATGAGAATGATATCTACAATTAAGTTGTTTGGGGAAAAGAAAAGAAAAAACAAGCATTTGCCCCATTATTGCTTAAGCCTCACCTTACTTCACATATGAAATCAATCATTTTTACATATTGATAGACGGTGTTGTACAACAGAGCAGCTATTCTTTTTTTTTTATTGCTTAAGCCTCACTTTACTTCACATACGAAATCAATCGTTTTTATATATTGATAGACGGTTGTACAACAGAGAACACAAATCCCAGCTATTCCTTTTTTTTTGGTAGCACTTTGTTACGGAAGGACTGCTGTATATAATGCATATTTTGCTTGCCTTGGGGCCCAACCGGTAACCAAGGCAGACAAGACAACTTTTGTTGTTGTCGTTTTTAGCATAGGTTTTTATAGGGGGTATTTTAGAGCGGGCCTTTATTTATTTCATTTGATTTCAGAACAGATATTTATTGTGATTTTTATCATCGCCTGTTCACCGCCCTGAGTCCCCTTAAGGGAGACAGGGCGGTATACAAATCTAAATAAACATAAACCAAACACATTTTAAGCCTTCCAAAGTACAGGATCCCAAAAGGTAACAAACTTGGGAGACGGAGAACTTGGAAGGCAAGGGCAAGAAAAGGAGGCCCCGATTTTCAGCCGGATCGCAAATTCCAAGTGAATTACAAGGAGGGAGGGGAACTTTCCAGGCAACGGGGGAGACTCACCGCGGGATAGCCTTCGCCATCCATGGAGGATCTTTTCTAGCTTGTGATCACGGAATCGGCAACCCGGCTCTGCGAAAGAAACAGGACAGACCGAGGATCTTTACAAATCAAAACCAAGCAACACCCTTGTGCTGCCGCCGCCGCCGCCAAAAGAAACTTAGGGGAAACTGGGCGGGCAAGGTAGCAGGGCTGGAAAGTCCCTAGAAACCCAGCAAAGCCCAAGAGAGGGAGGGACAGAAGAAGGCAGGCTCTGCTCGCTTTTCTCGCGGCTTCTTCCGCCTTCCAGCCAGCCTGCCTTTGCTCATCTCCAGGCCCTCTTGCGGGCCGGGCAAGGAAAGCGCGGTTGGGAGATGGAGAAGCGCTCCCAAGTCTTCCGGGGAGGGAAGGAGGGAAGGAGCGGGGGGGTAGACCCGGGGGCCGCCTCGTCTTCTCCAGCGAGCGAGGTCAGCTTTGCCCCGCCTGCTGATTCTGGCGTCGTGGGAAACTTCCCGTGCTAGCATTGCGACCGGCGTCAGATCCGCACGTGGTTGGTTATGCTCGTTCGGGGAGGAGGAGGAGGAGGAGAAGCGCTTCCCCCGGGAAATGGAAGTCTCTTCGGAGAAACCCTAAGGCCAGGGGCCTTCAAAGTTGGCCCTTTTATGACTTGTGGACTTCAACTCCCAGAATTCCTCAGCCAGCCACAAGTCATAAAAGGGCCAACTTTGAAGGCCCCTGTCCTGAGGAGAAACTAAAGGTCGGCTTGAAAGGACAGGATAGAATAAGGTCCGGCCGTTGCCGCTACTCACCAACCATTTGTCCCCAAACCGCTCTGCCATCCTTGAGGCCAGACTTCCCCGGCCTTGCTGAGCCCCGCCCGTCCCTTCAGCCGGGGTTTCCCGCTGTCAGCTGGTTTCTGGAGGGCCGGGCTCCGGCAGGAGGTGAGGGCGAGCACGCCTCTTGCCAAGAGCGCCGCCTTAGGTCTCCTGAGCGGCCCAGAAGAAGCCTCCTCTCGTCAGCCTTCGCCCGCTGAAGTCGGGCTGGAACGGGAAAAGTTGGAGAGACGCCGGGCTTGCCGTTTCGACCGGAGAAAGCCCTCTCTCATCTTTTTTTTTTTTTTTTTAATGTCCGTTTCAAGAGCAGTTTGAGAGAAAAATGACAGGCAGGGAAGTGAATGAGGGAGGGAGAAATGATACAATAAGAGAGAACTTTTATTGTCATTTTTTTTTTTTACTGTGGGCACAACGGCACACATCAAAAATGAAAGACGCTGCTGGGCTTGCCGTTTCGAGCGAAGAAACCCCTCATCTTTTTTTTTTTAATCTCCGTTTCAAGAGCAGTTTAAGAGAAAAATGACAGGCAGGGAAGTGAATGAGGGAGGGAGAAATGATAAGATAAGATAAAAGATAAGATAACATTGTCATTTTTTTTACTGTGGGCACAAAGGCACACATCAAAAATGAAAGACGCTGGGCTTACCGTTTCTAGCGAAGAAACCCCTCATCTTTTTTTAAAAAAAAATCTCCATTTCAAGAGCAGTTTAAGAGAAAAATGAGAGGCAGGGAAGTGAATGAGGGAGGGAGAAATGATAAGATAAGATAAAAGATAAGATAACATTTATTGTCATTTTTTTTTACACCGGCACAACAGCACACATCAAAAATGAAATTTAGTTGCCTGCTCTCAAAGTAAAACACATACATGACACCAGTGCTTTTTTTGTATATATATATAAAAAAAAGGTGCCGGAGCTCACACATGTCATACAACCCGCCTTGCCTACCCTACAAGGTTCCATCCAAAAAAGGTGCCGGAACTCCATTCTGGGTGTTTTATGACAAAAAAAGCCCTGCATGACACACACCTAAACATACTAAACATACTACATACTACAACTGGATTCTGGTCCAAGCAAAAAAACAACCGGTCTGTTGTTGGGTACATTCATATGCTATTCCTACCCTTGGAAATAAAAAAAACCCACAGTTCTGGAATCTGCACAATGCTGCAGAGGTTCAACTTGTCTCCTGATTCCACTTCTAGGAAAAGATAGGTAAATTGGTGAGTGGGCCAAGTAAAGTAAAACTTGTACACTGGAAGCAGAAGTAAGAAATGTGAATGGGGGTATTCCTCATCTTACAACTACAATTAAGACTAGAACTTCCCTTACTAAGTGAGGTAGCTAAGTGAGTCGTGCCCGATTTTATAATCTTTTTTGCCAAGTTAAGTGAATCATCCCAGTTAAGTGAATCACATGATCATTAAGAGAATCCAGCTTTCAGTTTTTTCCCCGCAGTAGCAACTGGTCACGGGCTTGCGGATTCTCTGCACCCCAGCAGGTAATTTTGCCCTGCCTGGGGACCCTAAATGGGTCTAAGTCACCCCGGAGAGGCGACGAAAAAAGAAAGGTGCTCCAGCGATTCTGGAACGGCGGCGGCCATTCCATTCAACTTGGGGAAAGCCTTCTAACCCGACAGGAGAAAGGCTGGACGTATTGCATTGACCAGCCCAAGCTATTAGCAACTGAAGTCCAAAAGCACAAACCAGCACAACTGTGAACAGCGTGCTTGAAACTGGGTGAGGAACTCGATCTTCTCTTTTCTATTCTACATTTGATTTCCTGGAAAAGATCCCCAAGAAGCAAAATACCTCCGAAAGGGAAGGAGGGGGATTTCTGCCCCACCCTTTTACTAACGGAAGCGGCGAATTAATCTTTTTATGGAGGATCAAAATACATGGAAGTGAAATAAATATAAAACCTGAAATTGAAAACTTAAATCTGGATAAATCTAAAATTGTTTGAATGGTTAAGACTCTCATTCTAAAGATAATTGTTCATTTTGGAAATTGAAAAACAAATAGTTACTGACACCTAGTAGTGGATGAAGACTATGACAGCTATGACTTTAATATAAGACTTGGCAAAATCTGGGAAAAGCTAATCTGTGTTTGTGACCTTCAAAGCTTTAACAACAAAGAACAGCTCTGACAAAAAAAAAAAAGACAATCTGGGCTGTAGACAAATAGAGAATTATAAATTTCAGGAAAAAAATCTTTTTTTAACTATTTGGATTACAAATATCTATTTAATTGGGACTCTAAAGCTATTTGCAGAGAAAAAGGAAGAGAAAAACTCAAATTCTAGGCCATCATGGATCAGAGACATGTAGAAAGTACATATCAAGAAAACATAAATACTTCACAGGAGGAGATATATACCGTAGTATACTGCAACTAATTCAAACAACAATGAATTTAAACCACAAAGAAATCCAAAATAACTTTGAAAATATAAATCAGTCTATTTCTAAGTTAACTCTACAACAAAAAAATTCCCAGAAAACAACAGCAGAGAAGGAGCACATAAAACAGACAAATGGATATAGAATTGAGAATAGAGACTTAAAGATGGAACTTAACAAAACAAGGAAACATGATTTAATCCTAGTGGGGGGGGGAATCACAAGAACTGGAAAAAACAACTTATCTCTTAAGACTACAATATAAATCTGAGGACAAGAAAACAGATTGGACAAAATGGACTTTAGAGATGTCAGGAACATCGAAGAGAAAGGAAATGATAAGAGAAGCGGAGAGAAAGAAAAAGAAAAATATTTTCAACAAACATGGAAAGGCAGAAGCCCCGTATAAAGACACTTCACCTAATTTACTTTTTATATCTACAGCAACATTTACGAACATACGGGAAAACTTTTTGATTCAGCAAAATACATTGATTAAGAAAGATACCGGGCAAAGGAAAAAGACTAAAGTGGAAACCAAGAAAATAGATGATGGGACTTACCAGAGAGAATACTTAAAAAGAAACATTTGTTTGAATATGGTTAAAGTATTAAAGAAATAAAAAAGTTTTGAAATATATATGTCATTCTAAGAGGGATGAATTCCCTAAATAATATAGTATGCTTTTTCCCCTTTTTTGTTCTCTTTCTTGATATGAGTAATATAAAAAAGTTGAAATGACTTAAATAAAGGAAATGTTTCAGATACTTAAATGTGATTGAATTTAAGAAAATTATAATGGATTAAAAAAATATTTTGGATAAGAGTTAAAGGACTAGATCAGTGGTGTCAAATTGCCGGCCTGCGGGCCAGACGTGTCATCCGGAAGCCGTGCCCACCCCATTGCCGGCAATGGCAAAACCGCCACATGACGTCACGAGTTTGACATGTCTGGACTAGATGACTATATGTATTAAATGGATGACTATATGTATTAATTATGGTTAAAAAGAATAAGAAATTTAGGAAATAAATATATATTAGCTTAGGAGGGATATATATTTTAAGTAGTATGTTATTTTTTATGTTTCTTTACTCTTGCTCTCCTTTCTTTTTTTATTGTTTTATCCCTTAAGAAATGTAAAAGTGTGAGATGGTTCATATGGAAAAATAGAGTTAAATTTTTAAATGTAATTAATTTTTGAGAAAATCTTAAGCAGTAAGAATACCTAGAATTTGGTGGGAGAAACAAACTAAAATAAGGACTGTAACAGGATCTATGATAAGACAACCAGAATGATTAGATAGAAAAGAAATATTATATTGATGTGATTATTATTTTTAGGAATATCGGGAATATATATATATTTAATTGTTATCTATCAAAACAATAAGAAATGTATTAACTCAATGTTTGCAAAAGAGGATATTTTGGGAACAGAGGAAATCAACTAAAACCATTATGTGGATTATGGATTACAGAAATCAGTTGTTAATTATTGTTTTACAAATGTAACCCAGACAACGTACTGTTCACCAATTATTAAGTGATTTATGTTTTTTAAAAAATCAATAAAATATATTACAAAAAAAGAGAGAGATAATTCAGCTTCCTCCATTGACTTTGCTTCTTGGAAACCAGCTGGGAAGGTCACAAATGGAGTTCACGTGATTCCAGGACACTGCAAGTCATCTCCAAACAATATGAGCAGCACATACATTTAAAAAGTAAAAAACCAAACTCATAAATATACACTGGTTGCTAAGTGCCTGAACTATGATCACAGTAGGGAAGTTGCAGGGGTCATAAGTTTGAGGACTGGTTGGACTCACTCTTTTCAGTGCTGTTGTAATGAATTCAATTCAATTCAATTCAAATTTAATTTATATACCGCCCTTCTCCCATAGGACTCAGGGCGGTTCACAGCATATTTAAAAAACAGATACTATACACAAATACAAAAAATACAAAAATACAACAATATAAACCCCAATAAAAACCGAATTAAAAACCAAATATTGACGGCTGTGTTTCCAATTAAAATTGCT
>NW_015388217.1:120688-157163 GCF_001527695.2 Protobothrops mucrosquamatus | reverse complement strand
CGTTCCAGAGGGTGGGGGCACCCACAGAGAAGGCCCTCCCCCTGGGGGTCGCCAGCCGACATTGCTTGGCCGACGGCACCCTGAGGAGGCCCGCTCTGTGGGAGCGTACCGGTCTATGGGAGGGAATCTGTGGCAGAAGGCGGTCTCGGAGGTAGCCAGGTCCGATGCCATGGAGCGCTTTAAAGGTGGTAACTAACACACTAAACAAATGGTCACTAAACAAATGGTCACTAAACAAATGGCTCACTAAACAAATGGTCAAGGATTACCTGTACATTTTTTGTTGTGACCACAGGTTGCAACGGTACACAGTATAACAAAGAATGAAAGGAGTAATTAAAAGGGGAAGTATAACAACACACACATGGAAGAAAATTAAGATGAAACCAATACCAAAACTGAAAGCTTAAAAATTTCTAAGTTTAAAATAAAGCATTATCACTAACAGTTGGAATCCCTTCCTCAGGGAGATAGTTCAGTCGTTCAGTAACTTTACTGACCCTTTAAATTTATCATCAATATTTTCTCCTAGATTTCACTGTAGATAGGGCAGGAGAGGATGTCTTTGTGCAGAGATACTGTTGTACTTAGCTTTACCTAATTTTCTTTATTGGTAGTTCTGGCCATGTACAATGACACTGAGACCAAAATCCACCATCTGATGAGGGAAAAAATCCCCATGAGTTCAAGAAGTGTCTGATACTGTACGCATTCTCCCATTTAGGACCATGGAGACCTTGGTGACTTTTCCTATTGGCCACGCAGATAGTAGCAGGCATGGCTTGGCACTGCAGCCAATTAGTGCGTGTAAGGAATGTTCTCGGCAGCCTCGCTTTAACAATAGGTTTTATAATGAGGACGCTTGGGTTTTAGCAACTTTTTCTCTCCAGATTTTTCCTGTCTGTTTAGTCTGTCGATCTAATTTATATAGCCCCTATCTCACAGTATTGACTATGGGTGATATACAAGGATTAAGAACTAATTAGCAATGGTCAATGACGCCTGAAATAAAAAATAGTCTCCGTCAGAAAAACCACATCAACAGCAAAGCTCACCTAACATTCTGGCCCAAACACCTGCAGAAGCAGCTAAGTCTAACACCAAAGACAGAATTAGCCCAAGGGATACCTTGCAATTAGCGCTAAAAATTCTATTCAGCCAGAAAAATCAAAATTTATGATAGATCTAAAATTTCAAAAACAAACATATATTCAGGTGCCCCCTGGCTGGGGAAGCCGAAAGACCACTTGTTTTCTGGATCCGAGCTATCCCTGAGGAGTTAGCCCAAGGCACATCTCGCAATTACTTTGTGCCCGAACTGCCATTCAGCATTGTTTGTAAGTGGACTCCTGGCAATTGCAAGTTATGCCTTTGACTATCTCCTCAGATAAAGTAATGTATCCTGAAAGCAAATGGTTTTCCTTCTTCTGGCAAGGAAGAATATGATTACATGGTTTTTTTCATATTTGATATTTATCTGAAAAATGAAAGTGGGAATTCAGCATTCACTATAATTGGCCCCTTATCAATTGGAGGTTATGACTTGGAGTATCTCCTCAGAGAAAGAGTAAATACAGAAACTAAGTGGTGTTTTGGTCCTCCTTTCCAGGGAGAACATGATTATCCGTCTGTTCTTTAAATTTGATGTTTTTCTGAAAAGGAAATGCAGTGGCTAAATAGGAATTCAGCTTTTGCTATAATAAGCCTCAAAGCAATTGCAAGTTATACCTTGGACTATCTCGCCAGATAAAGAGTGGATTCCAAAACCAAGTGGTTATCTTGTTTCTACTTGCTAGGGTGAAAATGATTATGTGTCTCATTTACAATTTGATGTTTGTCGGAGAAGGGAGGCTTAATGTCTAAATGGGGATTCATAATTCGTTTTAATGGGCCCCAAAACAATTGCAAATTATATCTTGGAGTATCTCCTCAGATACTTCTACTTGCCATGGAGAACATGATTCCATGTCTCTTTTTTCAAGTCTGATGTTTCGGTGGAAATAGAATGTTAGTTTTCACATTGGTATTTTACTATAATTGGCCACATGCTAATTATAAGTTGTCTCCTAAACACTTAATGTGGACACTTAGCGATAGCAAAACAGATTTTTTAATTTTTAAATGGTTACATATTAACTGCTTAATAATCCATTCCAGTATTCTGCTTGTTCATGCCTTTTCTTCAAATAAGGTTTTTTTCGTTATTTGAAGACAAGAATATCACTTACCTTCTCCAATCCTGTGACACCATATCTATTTTCATGAGGAGCTTCAGAAAAGGTATCTCCAAAATCAAATCTGTAGCTCATCTTTACGAGGTGCTTCATAGCATGATTTACTCATTATTTTTGTGGGATGTGTCTATGTCATGTTTATCATACTCTCAGCTTACTGCTGGGGCAGTCTGTCGCTGCTTTTTTTGAGTCATCAAGTTGATAAATTAATCTCTTGGCATTTTTACAGAAAATTAGAACTTTTCTGACAGTAGAAGCAATTAACAGAGGAACAGCTTGCCTTCAGAAGTTGTGGGTGCTCCATCACTGGAAGTTTTTAAAAAGAGAGTGAACAATCTTTTTTTTTTTAATGGTAGACTAGAATACCTCCACAGTCCATCCAACTCTGTTGTTCTGTCAGCACATATTTCTTCAGTCAGAAATCCTTACTAGGTTAACCATATATAATTTATTAGTTTGATAAGGAGAATTTTAGTTTTAAAACTGTTACAAAAGGCCATTGTTAAGTAATTCAAGGGAAAAGGGAAATAGAGTCAGCTTAATGAATTTGCCTTTGTGAAAGCATAAAAAAAGTTCAAAGAGGTGTTTAGAGAATCAAGTAGTAGATCATTAAGTAAAAGTTTAATAATATAACAGTTTTATTAATAATACAGTAGTGAAACTATACATTCAAATTCAACTGTGAGAAAGTTGGGAGAGATGCAAGCACCACTCATGATCTTTTCTTTTCTTTTTGCTGAATGGTTTAAAAAAGATATATAAACAAACAATATATAAACAAACAAGAAAAAGGCAAGAAAAAAGTAATAAAATACATGTCAGGACAAAATATTTACAAATAACATGAAACGTAAAGTTTTACACTACTTCATTAATTATAAATAACTGAATATATTATATTATTTTAAAGCTAAATCACTGTTAAATTGGAAACAAAGCATATCAATGAAGATGAACAAAAGAGAATAAATTAATGAGAGTATAAACAATTCCACCCATATTACTAAAAATCTATTCTGATTTGGATAAAATTGAACTAGAAACCTTAAGCGTAGAGGATCCCAAATTTTTGAGTAATATGAGTCCATACGTTAAATATCTAAGACTGCTTTCTCATTTGAATTAAATTCTGTGTGACATTTATTTTTAAAGCATGGAAGCGTCAAAGTGTATTCCCACAACTTGGTGACATTCTTCCACTTGAGGGGATCAAGAACTTTTCCAGTAAAAAGCATATAATCCCTTGCAGCAGCTGATAGGTTTGCATCTTCTCCTTTAAATAGCAATAGCACTTAGACCAGGAGTGTCAAACTGCCGGCCCATGGGCCAGACGCGTCACGAGGAAACCGTGCCCACCCTATTGCCGGCAACGGGGAAAAAGTTCCGATACGTCGCGAGTTTGACATGTCTGACTTAGACATATACTGCCCCACAGTGCTTTACAGCAGTCTCTGAGCAGTTTACAATGTCAGCATTTTGCCCCAACAATCTGGGTCCTCATTTTATCAACTTTGGAAGAATGGAAGGCTGAGTCAACCTTGTGTCTGCCAGGATCGAACTCCAGGCTGTGGACAGAGTTAGTCTGCAATACTGCATTCTAACTACTATGCCACCAGGGCTCAGTGAAATGTTGAAATGTTCCCGTGTTCAGTTTCTGTCTGCCCAGGTGGGCAAAAAGAGCAAGCACAGGCCGCTAGTCAGAGGGCTAACTGAGAGGGCAAATGGAGCACAACCCATTTGCCAACCGCCCACAATTCTGACTGGAATTTCTGAGTTTGGTTCCACTTTCTGCCCGCAAAATGCTACATCTTTTATACTATCATGGTTTTAATCCAGATCATGATCTAAACACTGAAGTGCTTAAAGGACTTTGGAATTTCCTAATCTGTCCATTTTTAGATTTCTTTAAGTGGATGAGAGGCTGCGGCAAAATGGTTCATTTCTGGAATTTCTGTAGGAAGCCATTAAGCAATTGCAGATCCTGCTAGATGGATTTGCTGTCTTTTACCTCAGCTGAAGCTTTGGGGGGGGGAAACGGCTACTTCTATTTTCTTACAAGCTAGTTAGAAAATTGACAGATTCACTCCATTTTGTCAATGTCCTGACTGCATTTTGAGTTTTCACTGTAGAAGACAGTAAATCGTTCACGGCTCTCCTTGTTGAAGTGAATAACTAATGTTATTTCTTATCTTTGAAGTGAATTTAAGATGTGGGAGGACATGCCATTTCCAATTTTTTTCCTGTTAAAGTGACTATCGAGGTTTGCTTGCATTCTCTTGTGCTGGAAAGTCTCCTTTTGGGTAAAATCTGTTCGGATGTCCCCTTGCTATGGATCATTATCTGTCTTTCACTTTGAAAGTTCAGTGTAAACACTTCTGATTGTGATATTTCTATTTCATTGAATGGCTAAAGCTTGGCCATTTCTTGTGCTTCAATAGGATCAGTTGGTGACATTGTCCTCTATTTTTTCCTCGGAATTAGTATGTGAGGAAAAACATGTATTGCACTACTTTCTTTTACATATTTGCTATTTTAATAATGCCTTTTAAAGTTTATAAGAGATTTATGTGAAAAATTGATTTTGTGACTTCTCCACGTGAAGTAAAGCATTTTTATGTTAGGTTTTATTTTTCAACCGTATGATATTAATTATTCAGGCCTAGTTGAGGCCTGATTCAGGCCTAGTATGAAAACATGTAATCATTTTTCCTCTATCATACGTAGTAGCAGCTATTGCTAATATTTGAATCATTTGTTTTTTTAAAATCAATTAGAAACAATGTAAAAAAAACCTTGACTTTTCTATTAGGCTGATAAAGAATTTTGTCACTTTTTATGTTTTATGGTTTTAAGCGATAAAATTGATGCTGTCTGATGCACTTAATAACTATTGCAATCAATCACTCTATCAAAGACATGAGTGGCATATAAATTTAATAAATAAATAAAAATAAATGTGTCCTTTTATTGCCTTTTAAGAGAATTAGAGCAATGGACCCCAACCTTTTGGGCACCAGAGACCAGTTCTGTGGAGAGATTTTTCCGCGGACCGGAGGGGCCATGGTTTCGCACGCTGCCTGCATCCCATGGATGGGGCTTCAATTGTTTGTGCGGCCCGGTTTCTGGCATGCCACGACCCGGTGCCGGTCCCTGAATTAGAGGATTGTGTAAAATCTCTAATTTGAGGATTTCCCCTATTGCATTTTGCAGTCATTCCTGATGACTGGCCAGTTCTTGTTTCACTTTACCTTCCATAGGGTAAAGACTTCAAATGAAGATTACCTCAGCGGTGTTTTTTATGTTTGACTGTCTCTCAAGTGGATTCGCATTGCTGCATATTCTCCAAGTTTAAGTTCCCAATCAGATATTGTCAGAATTGTATCTTTCTTTCATATTGGGCACAATTTATTCTTTACTATATCTTATTAAATTATGTTGGCTGCCGGGAGGTGCAGCTAATTGTCCTATACTGCGAATTAGCTGAAAACAAATGTCCCTGGGCAAATCACCCAGCAGGAGGGGGCAGGGGAGGAATAAAAAGGGACCAGTGCTAGAGGAGGGAGAGCCAGCAGAGGCCGAACACCTGTACTGGTGGTGGTGGTGGGGACTGGGGTGAAATGGGAGTGGCATTGTAGCCAGTTGCTCCTTGGGCACAAAGCCCAAGTGACACTGGGTCAGTCATGCCCTCTCAAGCAGGCAAGAGCAAACCAATTCCAAAATTTTCCCAAGAAACTGCAGGGACTAGTCCAGGAAGCTGCCAGGAGTCAACAATGATTCACACACACACACACACACACACACACACACACACTATATATATATATATATATTACTCTCTTGTTTCAAAAAGGCTGATTCTTCATACTAGGCCAATAGTGATAATCTCTCATTTTCCAAAGCAATCTAGAATAAAAAGGCAACATATTTGACATGTAATAAAATAAACATCTAAGCCGTATTTCATTTACAGGCGGTTTTTATTCCATCATAACAAGTCAATTTACTCCATATATACACACACATACGTACATACTCACATACACACACACACACACACACCCAAATCCACATGCACACTCACACATGATCACCCATTGTAGGCACTGGCTTCAGTTCCCAGTGGGATTCTGCAGTGGATATAGAGAATTTTAGCCTGGCAGGTAAGGAGGAAGCCCTAGTCGAAACACATTTTATTTCTGGGCTCATATAGGAAAGAAATGGCCTCTGCTAAGTGAAAGACTGCAAAAAAGATAGGGGAAAACATTCTGCAGTCCATTGCTGAAGGACGCGTAGGAGAGGCTATTTTTTTGCCTACTGCAGAAGGTCTTCACTTCACGTCGGTACCTTTTGATGGGAAGTAGCAAACACTAGGTTGGAATGCCCGCGAGGCACTCAGCAATTTTAAAATACTAACCCTAATGAAGCTTACACAGCAATCTGATTATTATCATTTTCTTTCTTTTATTTTAGATGCAGCTTTTCCAGTTTCAAATATTGTCCAGCGACTCTTCTCGTCCTCTCAGAAAACTCAAGTTTACTCTGGCAAAAAACGACAAGCCTAAATCACCGAAGATTTAAGAGTGAAAGAACGGTTCCAAAATAAACTTATGCCAGGAATGCCGACCGTGAAGCAAAAGTACTGATACAGACATTGGACATTTCTTTGCTTGATTCTTACCGTATCTGGCCTCCTTGCTCCATTCTGAAAGGAATCAAAGCAGGCCTCTACTGAAAATGTTAACTTTAAAGCAAGAAGGAGCTGCCAGTCCCTGCAACTAAACTACCTGCGGAGATTGTCAACTTAGGATATTTACTTTGGGATGCTACCCTTCCGCGTAGGGCCTTCTCTAGAGCGATCATAACTTCAACTGGACGTAGCATGTTCAGAATCCATCGTTCCTTTAGTCATCTCCCGTTTTCCTTTAATTTATTTCAGAAATTGCGATGGAGTCGGTAGACTGCTGGGTAGCCAAAAGGGGTACGGGGGAGGTTGCCTCTATGAGAGCTGGGTTCAGAATTATAGGCAGAGACAAAGGTGGCACTCCCACCTGTAAGGTGGAAGATAGTGGCTGAAGAATAAGAGGCTGCTGGGCCACTGCCGGAGGAATATCTGTAGCCAGGTTCATCTTCCCGGGTGCTGCTAGAGAGGCAAAATGTGATCCAAAGTGACTGGAAATGCAGGGATTCTCAGAATCTGCAGAAAAAAGATAACAGACTTCTCATTTTTATATGAGGGACATTAAGTTTCTACCACTTTCCCCAAATTTCACCCAATTTGTTCTGGGCTCTTCTGTGTCCTTAGAATTTGAGTGTTCGTGTCTGCAATGGTGTTTTCTTGTACAATCCCCATGTAAAATTTGTAGACGTTATAGGAGAGGGGTGATAGTCTACAGTGGCGAAAATCAGAAGTCTGTTGGCTCCTTTTCTCACTAATGAGTTTTATGAAAAAGCACAAGCATTTGTGAGCTGCAGCTTACCAATGGCTAGTCTAAAGGAAAAAAAATAAGAGTAACATGATAGCAGTATTCCAGTATCTGAGGGGCTGCCACAAAGAAGATGGGGTCAAATTATTCTCCAAAGCACCAGAGGGCAGGACAAGAAACAATGGTTGGAAACTGACCAAAGAGAGAAGCAACCTGGAATTAAGAAGAAAGTTCCTAACAGTGAGGACAATTAACCAGTGGAACAGCTTGCTTCCAGAAATCGTGGGCGCTCCATCACTGGAGGTTTTTAAGAAGAGACTGGACAGTCACTTGTCTGAGATGGTATAGGTTCTTCTGCTGAGCAGGGGGGGGGGGGCTGGACTAGAATACCTCCAAGGTTCCTTCCAGTTCTATTCTATTCTATTCTATTCTTTCAGATACACAGAGTGGCTGTTTAAGGATTTAAACAGGGGTGAAGTAGGGGGAATATAGGGATGGTCATCAAGTTGTTAAAGTTCTCATAACCTTTCTCACCTGTTGACCTGCATCTTCATAACCAGCTATCTTCCTTGCCTTTGCCTCTTTGCCTTTGCCATTCCATTCCATTCTATTCCATTTCATTCCATTCCAGTATAAATTTAAATCCCATCAGTCTAGCCATTCTTTGCATCTGATGAAGTGGACTTGTTAATGAGCACAAGCAGCTTGTCTATGTTACTTTAACTGTATGATTCTCACATGCTCAGCAAATAGGTTTTGATATATCCATTCTTATATGCTATTCGTAGACCTAGGCCAGGGGTAGGCAACCTTGGCTCTTTTATGACTCGTGGACTTCAATTCCCAGAATTCCTGAGCCAGCATGGCTCAGCTTGGAAACCTCTCCCTTTCCCCTCAGCATGGCTGGCTCAGGAATTCTGGGAGTTGAAGTCCACGAGTCATAAAAGAGCCAAGGTTGCCTACCCCTGACCTAGGCATATCTCTCTTATCCATTTCACATCCCACTTCAAAAACCATTTTATTTGCATCCTTTAATTTAACTCAACCTTGCCTTCCAGGGAAAGGCTACCTCTCTGATGACTTTCCACTATCAGGCGGATATGTTGGCCCAATTTGTTATAGTCCCTGTAAAAAAAAAAAAAAAAAAGAGGGGGGGGGTCTATTCTATTGGGCTGGATTTTAAAGGTTTATCTGTTTTTCATGCTCTGAATTTGAGCTTTGAATTTTGCTTCTTAAAGTACCTTGAAAACACTTACTTAACACTATTTTAAGGAAAAGCTGAGTGCACATTTTACGAAAGGATAAAACGAATGATTCCTCCTTGCCTGCATGTTTCCCTATTATTGAACTACGTGATTATGAGCAATCAGAGACAGAAACTTATTTTTGGTTATTTTCTTTCTTTTTCTTTTTACTCTGTTCTTATATCCATCGTCCATCTTGTAGAAAATATAATCCTACCACTGGCTGCCAGTTCTGGAGTCTTCTCAGAGGATGCTGAATGAGTAGGTGGTCTGGAATCCTCTCCAGAAGAATGTCTCTGAGCAGAGGGTGATGGTTTTGGAGGGTGTACTTCTACTGGTAAGGTAGAAACTGGATCTAAAGAAAAGCAGCAAGCAGCAGTATGATAAACCAGGGCTTTTCAACCTTTTCACCCATTGCACCACTTTTAGGATATGGCAATATCCGAGTACCACCAGTCGCCCAGCAAGGTGTCAAAAACTTGATAAGGAAAAAAGTGAT
Source organism: Protobothrops mucrosquamatus (assembly GCF_001527695.2). Classification (NCBI taxonomy): domain Eukaryota; kingdom Metazoa; phylum Chordata; class Lepidosauria; order Squamata; family Viperidae; genus Protobothrops; species Protobothrops mucrosquamatus. The sequence continues at coordinate 147,763 of NW_015388217.1, read as the reverse complement.
AAAGTACAGGTAGTCCTCGACTTACAACAGTTCGCTTAGTGACTGTTCGAAGTTACAGTGGCACTGAAAAAAGTGCCCCCCAACGCACAGCCGAGCAAGACACCTGCCTGCCCACCTGGCGGCGCTCTTCCTCCTGTCCGAGGTTTTCATTGTTGTGAGCATTTCTGTTGAGGATTGGCAGCGGGGGTGGGGTGGGGGGTGTTTGGTTTTTATTCTCCCCCCCCCCATCTGCTGGGTGGTTGCAGCAGGTTTGGGTCACTTCACATGACCCTGGAACACTGTGACCGTCATAAATATGAATCAGTTGCCAAGCATCTGAATGTAAATCACAAGACCCTGGAGATGCTGCAACATTCCAGCTGATCGGCGCTTCTTCTGGGCTCAGCAGAAGCCCCAGGATCAGCGCCGAGCTCCAGCTGGAGCCTGGCGCTGATCCTGGCGCTTCCGCTGAGCCCTGCAGCTCCAGCCATCTCTCGCTCAGGCTTGTGCGGTGCTGCCACCGGTTCAACTCATTCCCCTCCCCTGCTACTACTTTTCTAGGATGGTCACGTACCACCTGCCAGATGCCAATGTACCACAGGTGGTACCCGTACCACTGGTTGAAAAGCCCTGTGATAAACGACCCTCAAATAAGGCTGCATTCCGACTATGGCTGCTTATGTATCTGCACAACGTAACATTATGTCTCTGCATCACAAACCATTAAACACGTGCAAAACACCCTAATGCACAAAAACCCAAGCTATAGCTACAGGGACCATTCAAAGTTATGAGGGTGCTAGACAAGTGGTATGTTGACTGGTTCTCAAAAGTTCTGGCTGTCCCAGCATCCCCAATGTCGTCTGATCACAATCTGAACCCTTGGCAACCATTCACAACCATTACAACAGCTGCAGTTTCTTGCAGTCATGTGATCACCATTTGCAACTTTCCCCGCTGACTTCCCACAAGCAAACTCTGTTGGGAAATTATCCGGGAAGGTTGCAAGTTATTTCAGTTAGTCACTTATACCTTCCCCTATCTTGCAGCAGCAAATCCCTGCGTTAGCCCTGCCTCAACTTATACCTTTACGTAAGAACAATCCTTGACTCCATTGGTTGAGAACGGTATAGTTTACTAGAGGTCAAGTGGATTATAGTACAGCAGAGCCAGAAGTGAGGTTCGCGTGCCAAATTCCTAGGTATAACTTCTTCCTCCCAAACACTTCCCCTTGTTGGTCCAATCAGTTTAAAAGAGATGTTTTTGAAGCAGTCCCTCTTGCAGTTGCATTCCTCTCCCATGGAAGCGATCTTCCGGACTCGTCTCTTGAGAGGCATGCTTCTTTCCATCAGTTTCACTTTCCCCCCAAACATTCACTTCTCTTCCACCCTCCCTCCAGGCCAGGGGTAGGCCACCTTGGCTCTTTTATGACTCGTGGACTTCAACTCCCAGAATTCCTGAGCCAGCATGGCTCAGCTTGGAAACCTCTCCTTTTCCCCTCAGCGTGGCTGGCTCAGGAATTCTGGGAGTTGAAGTCCACGAGTCATAAAAGAGCCAAGGTTGCCTACCCCTGCCCCAGGGTCTATGGCAGACAGGCACTGAACGATCGCAAAGTGCAGGCAACTTGGCTCTGCTGCACTCACACTGCACCTTGTGGGCGCTCACATACCCTCTCCTGCCCAGAGCAGCAACCTTTGGCCCCACAGTGCTCGTGCAGTGCTTTGCTTGGGGTTCACTTAATGACTTACGATCCTCACTTAATGACACCAACCAAGAGTGCCAGGTTTGCCATCAGTAAATGATGTAGTCACAAGATGCCATGCTTTATGACAGCATTGCTTAGATGTGGAAATTCTGGTCCCAATTAAATGTTGTTAACTAACGGCTACCTGTACATAGTGTGTGTTCAATATCCTTTACAGGAGTAAATTTTAGCTAACGTAATACAGCTTTTTAACTATAAGCAGGGCTTTNGGTCCTAGGGTTTGATGAGGGCGTGGCCAGGTTTGAGTTCCGCCACCTTTTCTCCGAGAAAAAAAGCCCTGACTATAAGGTTATTTACATTTCATAATTTACTACGTCTTAGATAAAATTAAGAAAATTTACGATTTTTTTTTTAGTAAGAAATCAGGAATCTGATTGTTCAACTGGATGCAAATTTATTCCATGCTACCTCTAAACAAGAATCTGAACTACTGACGGTTAAGGCAAATTGGGCGTACATAAGAGTCAATGGACTTCAAGGAGGGCTGGACTTAAATATTTTGTGGGTGCAGACTCCAAATTGATGACGTACTTCCTCCAGCTCAGCCTGGTCATCTCCTACAGTACGTTTTTTATTAGTATTTTAAAATATTTTATAGATTGGGGTTATTTGTTTAAATTTGGAGGAGGTGGTTGTATTGTTATAATCTTTGCACTAAAAGAAAGTTGGAGGTCATTTTTATTATATCCAGTGGTGGGATTCAGCCGGTTTGCACCGGTTCAGTAGAACTGGTAGCTAAATTTTGTTGAGTTCAGAGAACCAGCTGAACCCATGATGCTTCTGGAAGTCCTTCTAGGCCTCAGAGGCCTGGAGGAGGTCTCCCTGGCCTAGAACAGCCCACCGGAAGTGCATGGATGTCACTTCCGGAAGTCCGTTCTAGACCTGGTGGAGGTCTCCCAGGCCTAGAACAGCCCGTCGGAAGTGTGTTGATGTCATTTCTGGAAGTCCGTTCTAGGCCTCGGAGGAGGCCTCCCAGATCTAGAACAGCCCACAGGAAATGCATGGATGTCACTTCCAGAAGTCCATTCTAGGCCTCGGAGGCCCAGGCCTGCATCCACGCAGAGAACCGGATGTTCAGGTATTTGAATCCTATCACTGATTATATCTGATATATAATTTTGGGTCATTTTTGTTTTGTTAGTCCCTTTTCCTTTTATGTTAGTATTTTAATGTTTGATGTTGAAATTTGATAAAGATGAAATATATAGATATATAAAAGCAAATTAAATTTGGGAAGGTGATAAAAAGGAAATTGTTATTCCCGGCCTTGGCTTGTGACTTTCCAAAATTCAAATAGTAGCCTCTTTCAAAGGGATCTTGGTCTAGAAAGGACCCTTTAACTCAAAGGCCCAAGGGCTCTATATGGGCTTCTGCATGCATACCTTGGATGACTGTCTGTTTGAAGAGCTCATCTCGTAGTTTTGGCAAAAAGCAGTCTATGCGCTCCCAGGTGATTTCCCATAGATCTGAGTAGCCTGTTCGTGAATCAGCATTATGGAATATCCCAGCTGTGTCCATTACTAGCAGCATATTCTTCAGTGATTCAGGGATGGCTTCTAGCTGGAAGGCAAAACATATTTATGGGTCTGCAGCTTCCTGAAAACTTAAGGATGGCCCCAGAGACTCCTGCAAAATTGCCACTGAATCTTGAGGCAAGAAACGAATGTTATTACTTGGAATTGAATTTTAGAACCACAGAATACTTGGCATCTTTCTACAGCTAACCCTACAACTTTGCTTGAGTTGCCAAGAAATGGGACAGAGCTACATCAGTACCTGACAAGAGTACAATATTAGTTTGTCTGTTTTTCATGAAACCTCATTTACATCCAAAGTTAGACGGTTTTAACAATTTGTCCTTATGCTATTTTATGATAAATGTACTGACAATAAGTTTTAGTTATGTCTGCTGTCCTGAATTTTGGTTTGGCACTTAAGACTATCTGCTCCTGCCAGCAGCAGCACTCTCCATTACCCCTCTCATACTGCCTGCCATGTTTGAAATCTTAATACAATGTTAAAATCCTCTTTTTGTTCTCTTTTACCCTAGATATAGCCTCACTGCTGTATAAACCAAACTGCTTCTTTACCGTGATTCCTGGGATGACACATGGGACAAAATATTTTTGATTCCTGAGATTATCATCCAATAGGCAGTGAATGAAAAGGTATAATAGAGATCTCAAGAGAAAACCATCCTTTTCTTTGATCATTTTGAGATTCTGTTTCAACTGGATGGAACAGGAGGAAAGTGATCTATCACAATCTCCTTATCTTGCTTGTTTCTTTGCTTATTTTGAAACAAAACAAAAAGTTAATTTCCCTTCTTTGAAGCTGAAAATACTCCAGGCCACACTCCACATTTCTCCTCTTTATTTTTTTCCAAGCAGAGTGCATTTCTGCAATGGATATTGCTCTCATAGCTGCTTATAAAGGAGTGAGAATTTTGTTACCTAGCTGAGAATAACAGAAAGTACTGTAAATGTGTAATTCTGTGCATTTATAGCATGGAGAAAGGAGAGAAGAGAACTGGGACAGAATGAATTAAACCATTTGTTAATTAAAAGTGCATTTATTATTAATCCTGACTCCCGAATTTTTATGAATGGGTTCCCAGACATAAATGTGATACTTAATCTGATTAAGGCTGCACGGCCTTGTTATATGTTTCTTCCTGACTGCCAACTTTGGTCTTCACATGCCATTGAGAAATTGGAGAAGTAAAAAATCGGATCTTGCAAAGAGAGCTACTAGCAATTAAGGATAGCAAGGACTTACTTACCAACAAGTCACTGGAGCCAGCGTGCATGTATTTGTCCATAAAATCCAATATTGTCAGCCATAAAGCAGCAAATGTCGGGAGAGAGAGGAGTGGGGACAAATGTTGCAAGAAGACCTAAACAGAATTTATTTTAAGGATTCAGCAGGAATGGAAAAAGTCTTGTCCATGGTGATTTTCATGTGATATTAACAATTATTATTTTTTTACCAATATCGGTTTGACCAAGTGGCACACTGTTCTTTATTCTTAATAAAAAAAAAACAAAAAAACTGAGTGAAATTAGTAGTGCCAATTAAGAACGTGGCACAAAATTTTCAGGGTAAATGTATGAGGAATCAAATTAAGACTCCCCCAAATTAGCCTTTCATTTTAAATTCTGGAGTAAAATTTTTACAGCTTCACATAAAAACATACCTAGTCCTTTAAAGCTGAAAAAAGTTCCTCCGTGAATTTTATAGAGACAATAGAAACAATTAAATGTGTATATTTAAATGACAAGTTTGTAGCAAAAAATGCTGAATCTTTTTTAAAAACTTGCATTGCTTCCCAAAGGAAGCTGTGAGGCAGTTTTCCAGTCCCGTAAGTGCTCTGATAAAAGTAAACAAATTTGCTTTAGTTCAGACATGTCAAACTCGCGATGTCACGTGACGTCGCGCAACGTATCGGGACGGTTTTGCCATTGCCGGCAATGGGGAGGGCGCGGCTTCCACATGACGTGTCCGGTCCGCGGACCGACAGTTTGACACCCCTGCTTTTAGTTCTTCAGTGACAGAATCTGTTGGGCAGTCTCCATTGGAAGTGGGTTAAATTCTGGAAACTGCATCCGGTTTTCATTTCCTTCTGCTTAATCACGGGAATCATTACAATTCAATCAGAAATCACCCTCTGAAAAGAGAAATAGCCTTTTATACCTTGGAGAGTAGAGTTGAAGCTCTCATTCTAGTCTCCTCCATTCCTCCAATATCTGCTGGGCTAATATTTTGCAGAAGTTTGGTCAACAAAGGAAACAGAACCTATTGATCCAAGATATGGAATTTGCAAATAGTTAAGAAAGAAAACTCTTAATACTGTAGGCAGGCTGCAAGCAAATCAGAAATTAAGTCCTGGCAGACTGGAGGAGGAAGCAGGTTGATTCATCGATAGATAAATGGCATTAATAAAATAAATTTCCACCCACAGGCCAAAAATAGGCACTGGTTCCTATTAGTTTCCACTTCAGGCTTGTTTGTTTGTCTTATTTTGCTTTGTACAGCCCACAATTCAGTGAATTTATGATCAGAATTATGATCAGAGTTTCATCGTGCTAGTGAGTTATTTCATAAGAATATAGTTATTTACTTCAGTTTATGTGGCCACAACTCTCTAGGGCTACTTTTTCTTTCAATGAAAGAAGATGTTGAATCATGCTCTCCCTCGCAATGGAAGTCAGGAAAATGCCTTGAGTTCCATGATTCTCTTTGAGATTCAAAGATATAAGTTGCAATTCCTATGAAGCCTTATACGGAATGCAGAATTCCATCTTTGGAACTAATGTGCCCAGCTCGGTCAAAACATCAGATTTGAAAAAGAGATATTGAATTGTATTTTCTCTAGCAAGGAGAATCAGGAAACCCACCTGAGTTCACGAGTCTCTCTCTTTGGCTTATCTTCCAATTTTAGCTATAATTCAGAATGTAAGAAAGGGGACTTCCTGACTGCAGAAATTTGGATAGTCTTCCATTTTTTGATAGTCCAACTGCCTTTGAACTGTATCCACAGCAGCAGCAAAGCCGTCTTATTCTAGCTGTAACGTCAAACTGCTTCCTGAATTTGCTTCCTATCTTCTCTCGTTTATTACCAACGTTGTTTTCCTTTACTACAAAATGTTTCTAAGCTGCTCCAGGAGCTTTTTTTTTGCCTAAAAACTTTTAAGTATTGTTCACTACATCATAGCAAAAGCATTATATAACGCAAAAAATCTCTTTCATAGTCAATTTTATAGGCATAGCCGACAGGGTCTCTACAACAACCTGCCACAGCCAACTTACACCGGCCAACTCACCACTAGACAATTCGCCAGGGCCAACTTGCTGCGAACAACTCAAAAATTACAATAATATGGAAGAAATAGTCAAATAGAATCATTAAGAGAGAATGCCAAAGGAGGGACGAAATAAAACGTGAAGGACAAAAATTAAAATAAATTTTAAAATTATTTTAAATAATTAAATTGAATTGTTGATTTGTCCCGTGGCGAGTTGGCCAGGGCGAGTTGTCCCGCAGCGAATTGTCCCATTCCGTAGCCAAGAGAGCCAGTTTGGTCTACTGCAGGGATAGGCAACCGTGGCTCTTTTATGACTCGTGGACTTCAACTCCCAGAATTCCTGAGCCAGCATGGCTCAGCTTGGAAACCTCTCCCTTTCCCCTCAGCGTGGCTGGCTCAGGAATTCTGGGAGTTGAAGTCCACGAGTCATAAAAGAGCCAAGGTTGTCTACCCCTGGTCTACTGGTTAAGGCACTAGGCTTGTAACCAGGAAATGATCAATTTTAAGCCCATCTTAGCCATGAAAGCCAACTCGGTGACCTTCGGCCTGTCACTCTCTCTCAGCCCAACCCAACTCAGAGGGTTGTTACTCTGGAGAAAATAGGAGGATGAAGATGTACAGGTGGTTTTTGACTTACAACCTTGTTTAGTGGCTGTTCAAAGTTACAACAGCACTGAAAAGAATGACTTGTGGCCATTTTTCACATTTACGTCTGCTGCAGCACACCATAGTCACATGGTCAAAATTTGGACGCCTGGCAACTGGCGTGTATTTATGACGGTTGCAGTGCCCCAGGGTCACGTAGTCACCCTTTGCAACCTTCTGACAAGCAAAATCAATGGAGAAGCCAGATTCATCTAACAGTTGTGCTACTAACTGAACAACTATGGCAAGAAAGGTTGTTAAAATGGGGCAAAACTTACTTAATAACTATCTTGGCTTAGTACTGGAAATCTCAGGCTCAACTGTGATCATAATTTAAGTTCTACCTGTTATTAGGTATGTTCACCTTGAATTATAAAAGTAATACAGGGTTTATTTGTATTCCACCTTTATTATTTTTATAAATCAACTAGCTATAACCGGCCACGCGTTGCTGTGGCTCAGTCTGGGAAAAGCGTGTGTTGCTTTTACATCCAACAGATGGTGCTGTTTTTCAAAAAAAGCATGTTTTACCTGTCACAGGTGTGACATCTATATAATATAGGTGTATAAAAACACGTGCGTATTCGAATGCAACGTTGTGTCAAAATTTCAAAGCAATCGGTGAAGAACTTTCAGAGATTTAAGATTTTGAACAAACGAACATTTACATTTTTATTTATTTATTTATAATAGATAGATAATAGATAAGTAAAAATTTGAATTTAAACTTGCTGAAATGTTAAGATGAAGTTTCACCCAAAACTCATATTTACAATATGTAACACTAGTGTGCAATACTGTCTGATACTAGTAAATAGGAAATTTCCCTTTTGGCATGGTTACTTGAAATGTCAAAGTGACAGTAGAATTTCCTCTCTCCAATTTATCTAGCAGCAATTAAACTGAGATCCTCCTTATATCCCACACCAAACTGAGTTATTGTTCAATTATTTACCTGAAGGATTTCTATCCAAATATTCCACAGTATCTCATGCCTAAAGTACTAAGTTATCCTTAATAGTACAAATAAACAGCATAAAACTGCATAAATTCCACATATATAGCAAACTCTCTCAAACAGGGCCTGATCATAAAAAATACTTTCTAATTTTTGGTTGTTTTTTTTAACTTAATTGTTGCCTTTCACCTAAATTTCTGAGACCCTGTGATCAGAGTGAGTCCAATCCTTATTATCTTTGAAAAGCTGAATCATTCCCTCACACAGCATTCCTTGCAATTACCTTATTGAAACAGGATTCCCACTCCAAAGCATCAAGAGCTTGTAAATCATGCACGAGAAGAGCCCGCTGCAGGTAGGTCAGTGCTTGCATCCGCACTTGCCGTCTTGCGTCATAACACAAGCATGCAATGCCTGTACAGAAGACAAAAGTGGTGTGAAAAAGAATTATTTATTTACCCTTGGTTAATAAACTTATATCCAACTTATATCCAACATGGCAGTCTTGAGTTTCATGCCACAGGTTTCAGTAACAGCAACTATATGATACCTACTCTCGTGTACTAATACTTCAAGTTCACCTTGTTTGTTCCCTAAACTTTGAGAGTTAGCGTATAGGCATTTGAGTCCTTTATGGCTGATCCTGAGTATGCTTCTCCTACTTTGTATTTGGTTTTTTCTTCTTTCTCCTCACTCTCTACCTCATTATTTGATTGGTTGTCTTGAGTTTGTGGCTGGAATAAAGTCCCAAAGATCCAAGATATTGGTTACCCTCCCCCGTCAACTTTATTTTAAAGCCCTTCTGATAAGTTGAGCCAGTCATTTTCCAGATACATTCTCCCAAGTTCTTGTGAGGTGCAGCCTATCTCAAACATGGTCACCACAATGTAAAAAAGATGCTGAGACTCTAGAAAGAGTACAGAGAAGAGCAACGAAGATGATTAGGGGACTGGAGGCTAAAACATACGAGGAACAGTTGCTGGAATTGGGTATGTCTAGTTTAATGAAGAGAAGGACGAGGGGGGACATGATAGCAGTGTTCCAATATCCCAGGGGCTGCCACAAAGAAGAGGGAGTCAAGCTATTCTCCAAAGCGCCTGAAGGCAGGACGAGAAGCTATGGATGGAAAGTAATCAAGGAGAGAAGCAACCTAGAACTAAGGAGAAACTTCCTGACAGTTAGAACAATTAACCAATGGAACAACCTGCCTCCAGAAGCGGTGAATGCTCCAACACTGGAAGTTTTTAAGAAAAGACTGGACAGCCATTTGTCTGAAATGGTGTAGGGTTTCCTGTCTGAGCAAGGGGTTGGACTCGATGACCTCCAAGGTCCCTTCCAACTTTATTATTGTTGTTGTTGTTATTGTTGTTATTATTATTATTATTATTAAGATACTTTACAACTTAGTTCTGAAGTTCGGATGGACACCTCTCCCCATGGTCATGTGACAGTATTCCAGACACTTGGCAACAGCCCCAGATTTACTTCTGGTTTTAGCAAAAATGCCCGATAGAGAACAACAGGTTTTTTTAAATGACCATGGCAGTTGCTTAACAACTGTGGTGATTTTCTTAATGGCTACTGGAAAAAAGGATGTAAAATTGGATTGATCATGTGATGGTCTGTTTTATGACCATCATGACTTAAAACTCTAATGGACAAGCTTCATTACAATTGTAAGTCTAGGACAGGGGTAGGCCACCTTGGCTCTTTTATTACTCGTGGACTTCAACTCCCAGAATTCCTAAGGCAGCATGGCTCAGCTTGGAAACCTCTCTCTTTCCCCTCAGCATAGCTGGCTCAGGAATTCTGGGAGTTGAAGTCCACGAGTCAGAAAAGAGCCAAGGTTGCCTACCCCTGGTGTAGAACAATTAAATAGTGGAATAGCTCGACTTCAGAAGCTGTGGGAGCTTCATCACTCGAGGCTTTTAAGAAGAGACTGTGGACGGTCACTTGCCTGAAATGGTATAGGCGGGTCTCCTGCTTGAACAGGAGATTGGACTAGAACAGGGGTAGGCAACCTTGGCTCTTTTATGACTCGTGGACTTCAACTCCCAGAATTCCTGAGCCAGCATGGCTCAGCTTGGAAATCTCTCCCTTTCCCCTCAGCATGGCTGGCTCAGGAATTCTGGGAGTTGAAGTCCACAAGTCATAAAAGAGCCAAGGTGGCCTACCCCTGGTCTAGGACTACTTGTAATATTCTAGGTTGTGCTAGCTTTACCTTGCAACAGTGGGCACCAACAATTGATCCATAAGGCTCGAGAATTTGCTTCTATTTTCTTCTCCGAAATTTTCAGATGGTGCTGCTCTTCTGCCCAAGAATTGTAGATGGTAGCAGCTCGTGTATGAAGGGTGTGCATTAGATCCAATAGCTGTAAAAGAAGTAAGGTAAAAAGTTTAGCTTTTTTACCTCTTTTATAAAATAAATAAATAAAAAACTTCACTACAGGTAGTTCTTGACTTACAACCTTTTGTTTAGTGAGCGTTCAAAGTTACAACAGCACTGGAAAAAAGTGACTTATGACCATTTTTCATACTTAGGACTGTTGCAGCATCCCCAGGGTCACACAATCACAATTCAGACACTTGGCAACCGGCTCATATTTATGATAGTTACAGTATCCCGGGGTCATGTGATCCTCTTTTGCGACCTTCTCACAGGCATATCAATCGGGAAGCCAGATTTATTTAACAACCATGTTACTAACTTAGTAATTGCAGTGATTCGTTTAACAACTTTGGTAACAAAAGTTGTAAAATGGGGCAAAACTCACTTAGCAGTGGAAATCTGGGGTTCAATTGTGGTTGTAAGTCGAGGACTATCTGTATATTTAGAATGAAGTTTTCTCTTCCTATTCATTTTATATGAAAATAAAATACACTCTCCCCAAAAAGAAAAAGTTATGAAGTCTCAGCAGACACAATAAAATAAAGATCCAGGGTGTCTGCAGAATGAATGCCAAATGCATTTTTTAAAAAGCAAAAATACCAAACTATGTATTTAAAGTATTTTCAGATTGCATTGCATTTCAAAGTTCCTCCTGCATAGTTTTTATTAAGAATACTTTTCTGGGATGTTTCATAAATGGACACCTGACATTCAAACTATCATTAAAAAGGCACAACAAAGAATGTTCTTCCTGCATCAAGCCAGAAAGTTCAGACTGCCTCAGGAGCTGTTGTTATAATAATTCTGCAGAAGAAGAATTATTGAGTTTGTCATTTGTACTTCTATAACTGTCTGGTTTGGTACAGCAACCAAACAGGACAGGAACAGGCTTCAATGGATAGAAAGGACTGCAGAAAAAACAACTGCAACCAGCCTGCCTTCTACAGAGGACCTGTATATTGCACGGGTTAGAACAGTGATGGCGAATCTTTTAGAGACCGAGTGCCCCAAAACCGCCTCGCCCCTCCTGCCCGCAGGGCCACCCACCACCTCCACGCCCGCCACAGCAGATCGCCCAGGCGGCCCAGCAGTGTCATGGCGGCCATGCCCTCTGTCCGTGCCCCGTAGCATCATTTGTACGCGATGGGGCGTGAGGGCGGAGTCTTGTCCCTGCTGCCCGGCTGCCATGTCCTTGGCTAGCTGCTCTGTGCAGGCTGCGCCCGGGGTGACTCTCCTCCGGGGGGGGCTGCTGGTGAGGAGGGGGCCACAGGGGTGGCGGAGCTGGGGCGGCAGCATGCGTGCCCACAGAGAGGGCTCCGAATGCCGCCTCTGGCACCCGTGCCATAGGTTTGCCACCACTGGGTTAGAAGGAGGGCTGAGAAAATATCTACTGACCCCTCACATCCTAGACCAGGGGTCACCAACTCCCGGACTGTGGCCCACTACCAGGCTACAGCCTGTTTCAAACCAAGCCGCATGAGCAATTGGCAAGCGCACGCGCGCACACACAAAACTCCACTTGCACTGTAAAAGAAAGAATTGCAAAGTGAAGTGCAATTGGTATGTAGTATGCATATAAACTTAAAATTAAATTACGGGCCAAGTCAAAGAAATTGCTAAATTTATTGCTAAAAACTGTGAATCATGAATATTTGTTTCTCACCTTGAGAAGGAGCATAGTGTATATAATTGTAAGAAAGTGACAATGATTGAATTTAAATAGCTTCACTGTATTATCTACAATAAGGTAAGAGGTTAGCAATTCTTTCACTTTGATAACAAACTTCTTTAACTTACATCTTTTGTAAGTTCACAGATTTGATTGGAAAGAAAAAAGATTTTTCTCTTCTTTTTTTTTAAAGAATTCCCTTTAAATGGAAAGGGATAGGGCAAGATTGGCAATTAGTTTTGTGACGTCTATGTAAATTTCACATTGTGTAAAAAGGACTATCTGTCATTATCTGAGAAAGCAAAGTAAAAAGTTAAAATTAAAACTAAAAAAAAAGTTTATAGGGAAAGCCCATGTAAGTATTACACACATATGACAGAGCATTACTCGGATTAATCAGCTTAAATAGAAACAGAAGCATAAACTGCACATTTTGGCTCTTAGTTTTGTTTGAATAATTTTCATAGTTGAGTGCCATTATTTTAATTGTTTTTTTAATTGCATTTTGAACAATTGTATGCTGTCCAGAGTCTATATGCACCGGGGAACATATAGACCAGTGGTGGCGAACCTATGGCACGGGTGCCAGAGGCGGCACTCAGAGCCCTCTCTGTGGGCACGCGCGCCGTCGTCCCAGTCCTAGGCCTTCAGCTGGGTTTTATAAAACCTTTTCGCTTTAGGCTTCCGCCGTCGTGTACAAAAAAAAGGTTCAATGAATCAGTCAATTTCAACTTCTCATGGGAAAAAAAAGATCTTGCAAAGTTCGAATTGATTGATTGAACTTTTTAGTCCCATCCAGTCTGCTGTTACCACCGCAGCCACGCCCACCCAATGGGCCACACCCACCCAATGGCCACACCCACACAGCACCCGACGATGCATAAGTGGGTTTTGGGTTGCAGTTTGGGCACTCAGTCTCTAAAAGGTTCGCCATCACTGATATAGACAAATGAACAAAAAAAATACACGTCACATAGTGGACAATAAACTACAAATGATTCAAATAGAATGTTAATTTCCTCCAGTCTTTGGACAGCGGATTGATCAGTTGGTGGATTCATCTCATCCCATCAGCAATGGACCCATCCTCCCACAGTTCTATAGATGACCTAAAATACAGAAGCCTAACATATCTTTCCATCCAATTGTATTGTTACCAGGGAACCCAACGTTCAAAACAGTTAAAGAACTAACAAGAAAGTTTGAATATCTTACAGAGGGGAGACAATATTCTATCAACTCCCCACTACAGTGCCTCCATAAAATAAAAGATGAGATCATGGTTTCATTTGATGTCATGGCACTCTTTATATCCACCAACCCAAAACTACCAAAAGAATCCATGGCAGCACACTACTATATAACATACCTGACCTAACCAAATACACTTAAGATCATGGACCTCATCAACCTCTGCCTTACCACAAATTAAAGGAATACACATGTGAACACAGTACATACCGTAGCAGAGACTGTAACATCTAGAAACTATAGTATACAATCAAAGGCATGGTTCTGGTATGTACAGTACACGACGCCTTTGTCATAATAAAAAAGGAGTAACATAAAACAATCAACAACATTTTCAAAAGAATAAAATTCACAAGGGAAGACAAAAACAACACACTCCTTTCTTGGATATCCTCATCAGCACAGAGGAAATGGTGGCAAAATAGAAACACAAGTGTATCATAAAACCACCCACAAGAACCTTATCAGGATAACAACCCAACCTCCCACAATGGAAGCTGTGTAAGAACATTATTTAGACTAGCACAAACAAATTTTAGCAAACCTGAACAGCCAGAAAATGGAAGCAGATTGCCTAGACCAGTGGTTCTCAACCTTTTTAATGCCGCGACCCCAACCGGTCGTAAGTCGAGGACTAAACCGGTCGTAAGTCGAGGACTAAACCGGTTGTAAGTCGAGGACTACCCAACTGGTCGTAAGTCGAGGACTTTCCCTGCCCGGGAGTGCCGCGCATGCGTGGTTCCGCCCCCTGCGCTGGCCGAGGCGTAGCTGGCAAGCGGCAGAGACGGAGCAGGCCGACCACCAGCTGGCCCAGCTCAAGGGAGGTAAGGCACCCGCCAGAAAAGGGGGAAAAAAATGGCGAACAGCCTTGCTTGGCGACCCCCGTGAAATGGTCGATCGACCCCAAATGGGGTCGCGACCCATAGGTTGAGAACCGCTAGCCTAGACATCTTCCAACCAAATGAATACCCATGCAACTGTATCAAAAGATTGTGACCACACAAGTCAATACAGCACAATCAACACAAGCTATCAAAAACACAGCACTGCTATACATCAAAAACATAACACTGCTATTACATTAAAAATCTCAGAAGCAACTAACATACTGTTACAACAATACGGCATTATTATAGCACACAAACCAACTACAGTCTTCCAAAACATCTTAAGTAAACCAAAAGAGCCAATAGCCCAAGGAATAAAAAAAGGAATCATCTTCTACAACATATAGTATAAAGACTGTAACAACTACTCTGTAGTACAGACAGGCAGAAGACTAGCAGAACAACAACTGTCAAAAGACATGATGAAAACTCCTTAATTTTACAACACGTGAACAGACTTTCACCATAGTTTCAACTGGGAAAATGTGAGGATCTGACACTAAGCCATGTCCAAAAATGCTAGGAAATTCATGGAAGCTTGGCACTCAAGACAATTCAGACTTCAACAGGCACATCAACATCTACACACTATTCAAAAGAGAGAGGGAAATTGATAAAAAGGAAACAAAAAGATCAGAACACCTCCTTGCCAGCAATCAATGCCCAAATAAATAGGAATTAACACCAGGATTAACATCAGATCAACAATCAAACAGTAAATAATATCCCAATCAAGGAACTACCAACTCAGACAAACAATCAAACAGTAAACAACAGCCTAATAAAAGAACTACGAAGAAAAAAAACCCAACATTCGACTTAGTTAGATAATGAACACTAAAACTTCAAGCTCATAACAAGTTTTGAATCTTGTTTCTTTAACATATTTCTTGTTAAACATCTTCAAAAATCCGCTAAAGTACATAGTTTATTATCTATTCTGAATTACCACTCACATAAAATCCACCCAAACTTTGGGATTATGCTTAGTTTGCAGAGTTCAAGGATGGAAGACTGAGCTCCCTTCTCTTAATAAGCCAATCCAAACTGCTCCTCAGAGCTTGTTTGGCATAGTGCCGTGGTGGCGAACCTGTGGCACGCGTACCATAGGTGGCACGCAGAGCCCTCTCTGTGGGCACGCGTGCCGTCGCCCCAGTCCTAGGCCTTCAGCTGGGTTTTATAAAACCTTTTCTCTTCAGGCTCCCGCCGCCGTGCGCAAAAAAAAAAAAAAGTTCAATCAATCAATTTCAACTTCTCGCGGGAAAAAAAAGATCTTGCAAAGTTGGAATTGATTGATTGAACCTTTTAGTCCCACCCAGTCTGCCGTTACCACCGCAGCTATGCCCACCCAATGGGCCACGCCCACCCGGCGATACATAAGTGGGTTTTGGGTTACAGTTTGGGCACTCGGTCTCTAAAAGGTTCGCCATCACTGGGCCATAGTGATTAAGGTTCTGGTCTAGAAACCAGGAAACTCTGTGTTCCAGTCCCACCTTGGGCATGAAATACCCGCTCAGCCCAACTCACTTCCCAGAGTGGTTGTTGTTGTGGGGAAAATAGGAAGAGGAAGGAGTATTGTGTATGTTCTCTGCCTTGAGTTACTTATAAAGCAATGAAAGCAGGATGAAAATTTAATAAAAAATATTCATAGTTAAAGGAACGGCCCTATTGACACTCTGATTCAGATCTGTTTCCCTTTCCCCCTTTCATTATGAGATATTTGTGTTTTTTTAAAGTCACACAACAAAAAAATTATGTGAATGAGTATCTAGTTAACTTATAGATATTACACTAGAAAAACCACAGGGGAGAGGAAAAAACCATGGCTATACTTACGTCCTGACTAACCTGTAAAGATACAGTGTGATAGCTGGCAGGGACACTCTCATCCTCATCCTCATCTTCACTGGTGGAACGGTGCTGATGCTGGCTGGAGGTTTTAAAGTGTCTCAGAGAGTTCTCCTTTGCTTTCTTCTTAAACCGTGTTGATTTGGAGTCATATTTATGATTTTTCCCTCTTTTCTCCTGGGATTTACATCCTATAAACACAACATACAACGGTGCTTAAGAGTTTGTGAAACGTTTGAATTTTCAGTATTTCTGCATAAATATGTGCTCTGTTTTTTTTTATCTAAAGCTAGATAAAGATAGTCCAATTAAATAAATGAATAACTTCTGGGGGAAAGTGGTGGACTGTGATTAAGAACAGGGAGCTGAAAAGTAGATCAAGTCCTTTAAGAACACTGTCTTTTGGACAGAAAACAAAGGTAATGGCAACAGCTACAAATGGTCATGCGATGTTTAAAATCAACAAGAAGGATATTGAATTACTTCAATAATTTATCTTCCTTGGATTAAAAATTGTTCACAATGGTAGTTCTACACCTGAAATCAAACACAGGATAACCTTAGGCTACGCAGCAATGGTTAACATGGATAAGATCTGGAAAAGTAGAGATATTAATATAAATACAAAAAGCAGGCTAGTTAGAGCAATAGTCTTCCCTATAATGATGTATGGGTGCAAAAGTTGGGACTCTAAGAAGGGCTGATTGAAGAAGAATTGGTGCTTTTGAACTGTAGTGCTGGTATAAATTATTGTGTATACTAGGGTTCTCCAACCTTGACAACTTTAAGATTTGTGGACTTCAACTCCCAGAATTCCTCAGCCAGCTTAAAGTTGCCAAGGTTGAGGATCCCTGGTGTATACTATGGACAGCCAGAGCAACCAACAGGGATGCTGAACCATATAAAACCAGAAACATTACTAAAAGCCAAAATCACATTTACTTTGCCCATGTCATGTGTGCAAATTCATTGGAGAAGTCAATGATACTAGGAATGATTAATAGACAAAAAAGAAGGGGCAAGCACTTGCTGGCTTGATACCATCAAAGCTGATACAATGATATCCAACAACTGAAAGAAGCTGTGCTTGACAGGGTAGCATGAACAGCACTTGCCTATAAAGTTGCCAAGAGTCAGACATGACTGAACGGTTAAAACTACTACTACTACTAATCAATGTTACTATTTTAGAGTTCTGTTTTGCTGATAGAAATCTGACTTACCTCCATTCAGGCTGGCTTCCACAAAAATACGGATTGTCTTGACGCACAGTTCAAAGTTCTCAGGGGTTACATGAGCTGCATCTCGCACAATAAAAGATAAGGACTCAACACACTTCATGAGAGATTTGGTATTATGAGGACCCAGGTCAGTTCCCACAGTCAGACTATACTGATTCACCAGAGGAGAATTGCCCAGTCTGGAAAGTCCAGCCATGGCTGTATTATCAATGTCATCTTTCCCAACCTGTGAAGCAGAGATTATTCAAAGTTTAAAGGAAAGCATACATTCTAACTGAAGCCAGTGTGCTTTTTAAATATAATTTTATTAACATTGTTATAAAAACAGCAGAAACTAATAGAACTGAATTTAGGGAAACAAAAAGAAAGAGAAAAGAACAAAAAGTGCAGGGAAAAAGAAGAAAAAGAAAAGAATGAATATAATAAAAAAAGGAAAATAAATATTTAAAGAAGTGACTTCCAACTTCATCACAACTGTAACCAATTTAATAACTCTTCACACTCTTTAGGTTACAAACAGATAATTCTTCATCCCATAGTCCAGGGGTAGGCAACCTTGGCTCTTTTATGACTCATGGACTTCAACTCCCAGAATTCCTGAGCCAGCATGGGGGAAGCTTTGGCCCCTTCATGACTCGTGGACTTCAACTCCCAGAATTCCTGAGCCAGCATGGCTCAGCTTGGAAATCTCTCCCTTTCCCCTCAGCATGGCTGGCTCAGGAATTCTGGGAGTTGAAGTCCACGAGTCATAAAAGAGCCAAGGTTGCCTACCCCTGCCATATCCCATCCCTTATCTATAAGCAAATTCATAAAATATCAATTTGTCAATCCTGGCATTAGCAGAAAGTCCAGAAAGGGTTGCCAGAATTTTGTGAAAGTCTTATTTTACCTTTGCTCAAATAACTTCATATTCCTTTTTTTTTTTACTTATAGCAGTCTTAATTTTTAATTCAATGATTGCTGTAGGATTTGATTTCTCTTCAATCTTTATCCCATGACACAGAGGTTTTATCAATCCTCTTTTGTAGATTCCCTTCCACCCCTCAAAAAAAAAAAATTCCAGGTCATTCTCTTGATTTATCATTTATACTTTTCCTTTTAATTTTTAAAACTTCAGCTTTATCTGTCATATCAGATAAAATCTGTTCCACATCTGTCATTCCTCCATTAAAAATATTTTAGATATAGTTTGTCCATACAAGCAGACATCAATAGCAATCGTGTTCTTATTATAACTAATTTCTGGCTGTATTCTGTAAAAGATTTTCTTTAATATTTCTGATGTTATATTTTGTAAGTCCCAGTATTAACTGACATCAAAAATAGGGTTTTATTTTTTTTTCTTCCGCTTGGAACAGTGATGGCGAACCTTTTAGAGACCTAGTACCCAAGAACCACCCCACCCCCACCCTATTTTCCACCCCGCCCGCAGGGCCACCCACCACCTCCACGGCCCGCCGCAGATTGCCCAGGCAGCCCAGCAGTGCCATGGTGGCCACGCCCTCCACCTGTGCCCCGCAGCATCATCTGCGCGCGACGGAGCGCGAGGGCGGAGTCTTGTCCCCGCTGCCCAGCTGCCATATCCTTGGCTGCACTGCTCCGTGCGGGCCACACCAGGGGGTGACTCTCTTGCGGGGGGGCTGCTGGTGAGGAGGGGGCCACAGGGGGAGGCGGGGCTGGGGTGACAGCCCAAGTGCCCACAGGGAGGGCTCTGAGTGCTGCCTCTGGCACGCATGCCATAGGTTCGCCACCACTGGCTTAGAATCTTTAGTCCCCTCTAGTTTCTAAAATCACATCTTTATTGTGACTTGCAATAGCTATAATAACCAAAGTCTCTATCCCCCGAGAAGCTATTTATTTTTCATAATTAATTCTAAAATCTTTTATTAAATGTCAATATTCCAAATTTACCTTAATCACTACTGAGGACTTAGAACAGAGTTTGCTTATGCAGAATTATTTTCAACATGGTAAATGAGGGACAAGATCCTTTTTAATTTTTTCAAACAATAGATGGAGAAAACCCCTAATTATTCATTCATCTCAGATACATATAAAGAGATCAAAACACTCAAAATTACTTACCACTAGCCAGCCGCTGTTCACGACGTCTACATCAGTGACAGAGCGATGCAATTTACCTTGCTTGCTATGATCTGCATATACCTCTGAATCAGAAGTGTAGCCACGATCTAGGCTGGCTTCATTTGGATGATAGATCTCACTGTCTGACTGAGCTCCTTGAACAAACAATTAAACAAAATGGAATGAGGCAAATGTGCAAAAGCTTATTTTTGTTTATGCCATCAGAGACTTGTTAATATGATGGAAATGCGAATACTCCGATGGTGCCTTGGGCTAACATGATTTGACCACACTATGAATGATGACATACAACGTATGTCATCATTCATAGTGTGCCAATCGTAGCAAAAATGTGGGAAGGAAGACTTAGATCAGAGGTGTCAAACTCAATTTCATTGAGGGCCGTACCAGCATTATGGGCGGTGGGTGTGGCTGGGGTGGGTGCAGCCTACTGGGTGGACGTGGCTGGCATGCGCATGGTCTACTGGGTGTGTGTGGCCAGCTCAATGTCACTCATGTCAGGAGCGCCTGTGTGGGCCTGGGCAAGACTGGCGCAGATCCGAGGGTCTCCGGCAGAGGGGGGAATTGGATCGGGGCGAGTGCCGGGGCATGGTCCACTGGAGTAGCCTCACCGTCCCTCTCAGGCTATGCAGGGGAGGTCCTGGACAGTGGCATGGACTGCCCGGAGCCCTGGGCAACAGAGGTCAAGTGCCCAGCCCGGCCCTTGAGCTTCCACGGCACCGGGACCCCACAGCCCTGCCTAGCCCAGCCGCACTTCCCCGAGGGGGCGCCCAGCTATGTTTATCTCCTCAAGGCTGCTGCTGCTGTGCTTGCTCTCCTTGGCTAGGTTGCTCATGGTGGGTGCAGGAGGGCAAAGTATGTGGGTCAGAAGGAGGCCCACTCCCTCTCCATGTGAGGAGACCTGGCTTTGTAACCAAAGCATCCTCAGCAATAGGATGGGAGACCACCAGGGGATGGAGAAAGGGCAACAGTGGCCCTAAAAGCCTTACTAGACTCGGGGTGCACCAGATGTTTGATAAGCCCGAACCTGGTAGGAAAACTGGGGGCCCGCCTGAGAGATTAAAGAACCTAATTGCTTTCTACAAATTAGATGGGTCAGTTACAGGGGGCATCCCAGCCACCTTCGCCTCTGAACCCCTAGGTATGACCATGGGAGGCTACTCCAAGACTCTAAGCTTTATAGTGACACCAATGGAACCTGCGGGTGGATTGGAGGAAGGGATTTTTGAAATTCCCAAAGAGGAAGCAACCCCCAAGCAAAACTAGCTACAAAGCGGGAAAGGATCCCTGTAGAGAAGAAGTGGCTGCTTCAGACTTCCGGTCCTGCGCGGTAGCGACTAGTTGCAGGCTTGCGGACCGCCGCACCCCCGCGGCTAATTTTCATCTTGCCTGGAGACCCTAATGGATCCAAGCCGACCCGAGAGGCAGTGAAGAAAGAAGGGTGCCCCTGCGACTCTGGAATGACGGTGGTCGTTCCTTTCATCTTGGGGAAAGTCTTCTAATCCGACAGGAGAAAGGCTGTATTTCACCGATCAGCCCAAGCTACTTGCAACCGAAGTCCAAAAGAACTAACCAGCACAACAGTAAACAGCATGCTTGAAACTGGGTGAGAAATCTGATTTTCCCTTTTCTATTCTACACTTAACTTCCTGGAAAAGATCCCCAAGAAGCAAAATACCTCTGAAAGTGAAGGAGGGGGACTTCCACCCCACCCTTATATTAACGGAAGCAGCGAATTAAAATTTCCATGGAGGATCAAAATATATGGTAGTGAAATAAATTTATAAACTTGAAAGCTAAAATTTAACTTTGGACAAGTTTAAAATGGTTGAATGGTTAAGACTCTCACTTTAAAGACCATTGTTCATATTGAAAACTAAATAGATGCTGACATCTAGTGGTGGAC
This sequence comes from Protobothrops mucrosquamatus, assembly GCF_001527695.2. Classification (NCBI taxonomy): domain Eukaryota; kingdom Metazoa; phylum Chordata; class Lepidosauria; order Squamata; family Viperidae; genus Protobothrops; species Protobothrops mucrosquamatus. The sequence goes on along the minus strand of NW_015388217.1, from coordinate 126,314 downwards.
AAAGATTATGACAGTGATGATCTCCATAGAGAACTTGCCAAAACCTGGAAAAAGCTAATCTGTGCTTATGACTTTCAAAGCTTTAACAACAAAGAACAGCTGTGACAAAAAAAGACAACAATCTGGGCTGCAGACAAAGAGAGAATTATAAACTTTAGGGAAAAAAATCTTTTTTGAACTTTTTGGATTACAAATATCTATTTAACTGGGACTCTAAAGCTATTTGCAGATAAGAAGGAAAACTTCAACTTTTGGCCATCATGGATCAGAGACATATAGATAGAACACACCAAGAAAACATAAATACTTCTCAGAAGGAGATATATAGTATACTGCAATTAATTCAAACAATGAGTTCAAATCACAAAAAAATCCAAAATAAATTTGAAAATATAAATCAATTTCTAAGTTAACTCTACAACAACAAAAAAATTCCAGGAAACAACAACAGAGAAGGAGCAGACAAAACAAATAAGTGGACCTAAAATTGAAAATAGAGACTCAAAGATTCTATTCTATTCTATTCTATTCTATTCTATTCTATTCTATTCTATTCTATTCTAATTCTAATTCTAATTCTAATTCTAATTCTATTCTATTCTCCCTGATATTACAGTTGTGTTGTAAGTGCCACATACATGCATGCATATACACACAATTCATGATAGTCTGTAGGCAGAATTGAGCCCAACAAGCTTCTCATCTGGCTCTCCTTACTATGAGGCACCGTTTTAAAGCTTCAGGAATGTCAGAAATCTGTGCTTTTCTTTTCCTTCCCATTCTGGTACAAAGGGGAACGAAGCTGAGAATCCATCATTTCAACACATTTTGGTGCTTTAAGTCTAAACCTAGGTCACCTTTGATTCCCAGCAGAAAAAGCAAGCATCTTCTACACTTACTTTACCCCAAGAACCTACTAGTTGGGAGCTCTTTATACAGTCTCTGTCCAGTATATTGCCCTCTCCTCATCAATTTTGGAGGAAAAAAATGAGAGGCAAGTAATTGTAGAGAATAAGGAAGATGACTTTGATTGCAACATGCAGGAAACTTTATCTAGGCAAAAGGGGATGAAACTTTTTTTTAAGGCTAAAATAACAAGATAACATTCAGAAATGATTCCGGCAGATAAGTCTCTATTCACTTAAGCATAATGAGGAAGAGGAAGTACAGCACAACCAGATTTGCATGATTCTGTTAATATAGCTAATCATAATAAGAATAGTTTTCGCATTTATATGGAGTTGATTTCCTGGTATGGTCTAACTTGTGGGACTCTCAGTAAGTCCGTTCCACAATATTTCCAGGGTACCTTGAAGCAGCAACTTCCTAGAAGCTGCACACTGATAGCCATGAAGCTTTTGGAATCCTTCCTATAAATTTTATTTCCACGACCATTTCTAGTAAAAATGTCTAGTTTTTAATCTGCTATTTTTACATTTAATCATAATGACTGGAAATATGAGTGATAAAAAATGAAAAAGGTGAAAAACTGCCGGTTTTTAACCCTTTGACGAAAGAAGTTGCAATCAGATCTGCTTTTCTGTGATGCTCTTTACTGGACAAAATGGCTGAAGCAACAACTGCTAACTTAACAGATTGGTATCGTGCTTCCCAACAAGAAAACCCATTGCCACTGACCAATTTACCTGTATCATTCTCTGTTCTTATAGGCTGCAGCGTTGGGGGTGGTTTCACCCCAGAACCAATGCATTCCAAGAGAGTGAAGAGCGTGTACCAGTCTTCTCCAGAGTGAATATTGGCCGCATTAGTCTTGAGAAGCTCATGGAGGCCATATGCAATCTGATGACTTGCCTTGTTTAACATGCTGGGTTTCATCATGAGCAGGATTCGCAAGGAGAGCAACACCTATTCAGAGAAAAATCATGGTAACTACAAGAAAGTCAAATTATACCTATACCAGATTCATGTTTGCTATCTACTAGCAGCACACTCAAATCTGTATTATGGAAGTGTAACTAGATTTGTAATTGTGTCTTAATAATAATAATAATAATAGTAAAGTTGGAAGGGACCTTGGAAGTCATTTAGTCCAACCCCCTGCTCATGCAGGAAACCCTATACCATTTCGGATAAATGGCTGTCCAGTCTCTTCTTAAAAACCTCCAGTGTTGGAGCATTCACCGCTTCTGGAGGCAGGTTGTTCCACTGGTTAATTGTTCTAACTGTCAGGAAGTTTCTCCTTAGTTCTAGGTTGCTTCTCTCCTTGCTTAGTTTCCATCCGTTGCTTCTCGTCCTGCCTTCAGGCGCCTTGGAGAATAGCTTGACTCCCTCTTCTTTGTGGCAGCCCCTGAGATATTGGAACTCTGCTGTCATGTCCCCCCTCGTCCTTCTCTTCGTTAAACTAGACATACCCAATTCCAGCAACCGTTCCTTATATGCTTTAGCCTCCAGTTGCCTGGTGAAAAATCACAAAGCTTTTTTCTCCTGAATTTATTCCTATTTTAAATCTTTTGAAACATGGAGAAAGTAAAAAGAGGGAAGTAGTAATAAATAACAGATCTGTAATAAAATATATTGGGTTATTTATTAGAGGCCACCCATCTCACACACAAGAGTCATATTTAAAAATAATATTATGCGTAAAGAGTTTCTAAATGCAAAGTTTTAAATCTTTCACTGCCATTTCAGAATGGAAAAGAGAGTATGAAATACAAAATTTACGCTTAAATGAAATAAATTTTAAGTGGGGATATCAGAAATGAAGGAATCACCTCGGACATTTGCTGCACTGCTATGATATTGCAAATGATATCTCCTTTTCTGACCTTTGTGTGGGGTAATCTATTGTCTGATCAACCTTGTGGCTTCATCTCAAAAAACGTCCATAACATCAAACAAATGTGGAAAGAATCTGGTTACTTTTTCCCATAGGAAACATTAATAATTGGCAACCTTGAGTCTCTAATAAACCTCATCTTGTATAACCATTTGACAAACTATTTTAAAATACACATGTTCTAAATCTAGTGTCAAACTACTAACGAATCTGTTACTTCCCATACTCCATAAAAAGCGTTTCCATGTACGTTCCAGTATTTCTTATTGTCCCACACACGTGTTCCAAACTTTGACTTGTTACATATACAAAACTTAGTGTTCCTTTGACCAGGACGTGTGCAAACAATCTTTTCTAGTGAACCAAAGCATAGAGTGTGCACGTTTGTTCCACAGAAGGCTGGGTCATGCAAGCTTTTAAAGCAGGGGTGTCAAACTCAATTTCATTGAGGGCCGCATCAGCATTGCGGTTGCCCTCGGGGGGTGGGTGGGTGGGTGTGGCCTACTGGGTGGGCGTGGATGGAGTGGGTGTGGCCTACTGGGTGGGCATGGCCAGCCCTACATCGTTTGCGTCAAGGGTGCCTGTGGGGGCCTGGGCAGGAGTGGGACAGATCTGAGGGTCTCTGGCAGAAGGGGGTGGGACCGGGGCAAGCGCCAAGGCATGGTCCATTTCTTCATTCCTCACAAAGGGTGACACCTCCCCAGCATGCACCCAGGGGGCGGGGCCGACACAGCAGGGGCTGGTTCCTCGCTGTTTCTAGATGGCCTTGTGAAGCTAAGACTGAATGCGTTTCAGCATGGATGGCCACCACAAAATTGTACATTGGCTCCCGGCTGGCCTGGGCCAGGGCCAAGGCAGCGGGGGCCGTTCCCTCACTGATTCCAGGATGGCTTCGCGGGCCACATGAAACCACTTCGTGGGCCGCATCCGGCCCCCGGGCCTTGTGTTTGACATGTCTGTTTTAAAATATTGCAGAAAATGTGTGACTTGGTCGTAGGTTTGAATGTAAAAGATTGTGACAGCTATTTGGACTGTGCAATTTGTAGAGAGGCTAAATCAAAAGTCTACCCTATTAGAAAAAAGAAGTTATAGAAAATCTGAAAGAATGTTTCAGTTAGTGCATGCTGATTTAATTGGCCCTCTATCCCCATCATCTGCACACTATGGGGTGCGAGGGCGGAGTCTTGTCCCTGTTGCCCGGCTATGTCCTTGGCTGCACTGCTCCATGCGGGCCGCACCTGGGGGCAACTCTCCTCCAGGGGGGCTGCTGGTGAGGAGGGGGCCATGGGGAAGGCAGGGCTGGGGCGATGGCGCACATGCCCACAGAGAGGGCTCTGAGTGCCACCTCTGGCATGTGTGCCATAGGTTCGCCACCACTGGCTTAGAGGAATGTTTGAAGAGTGAGACTCCAGTGAAGCAGGAGCATTTTATTCCAAGGAGATCTGAGAGAGCAAAGAAAGGTGTTCCTTCGGAAAGATTCACCATCGATGAGGTAAAAGTATGTAACATGTATTGATATCCACTACAATCTGCTATTTGCCTGTATCAGTTTTTCTCTATGTGTGGAGTTAAGCTGAATCATGTACCTTGCTCAGAAGCTGAAACTTAAGTACACATGTCCTCTAAAAAGTCAGCCTATTTTGCAAAAGAGAGAGAGAGAGAGAGATGATAATGGGACAGAATTCCTTAACGTGCCTCTGTCACAAGCAAAGCAAGTAGAGGGAGTACCCATTCAATGGCAAATTCAGCACTTTCTAAATCATTAGTGACTCATCCATAAACTCCAGAAACTGTGAATATGTCCAATAGATGTCCTGAAAGAACATGGAAAAATTCTGGAAACACTTTTCTTGCAATGGTCAAAACAAAAAACAAAACAAAAGGAAAGGAAAGGTAGGAATTCCACCCTTAACATACGCTCTGACGATACTTTTATTATTGGAACATTCCCAGTAATTTACTGTGTAGGTACGGAGCCCATGAGCGTGAACCATGACCATAAAGATAACAAAGGAACTAACACTACAGAGACACCATGAAATCAGTCCCTTCAGAAAACTAAACTCATCACACAGAGCTGTATTTACCTGGGCACTTATTTCTTCTCTGCGCAGAAGTCGGATGGCCAGTCTCAACAGTCCCACTACTGCTCTTTCCACTAGACAACAGTATTCCATAGCATTAACACATAAATGGTAAAGATGATCTCGCATTGCCTGCCAAACGAAAGTCACACGATCCCTATAGAGAAAGGGAAAGAAAAAGAGTATTGTGGGGGAAAGATAAACCAAAACACAGGCTTTATTCTAGGCAGTTGATAGTTGGAATGTGTGATCAATGTATGTGAATAGTTTACTAAGAGCCAATTTGGTTAAGATGCTGCCCTTAATTAGGAGACTGTAATTTCTGGTCTTCCATTAAAGCATGGAAGCCAGCTGGGTGATTTTGGGACAGCCACTCTTAGCCCAACTCAGAAGTTGCTGCTGCAGAAGAAATAGGAGGGAGCATTATGTACACTGCCTTGAGTTGTTCAAAATAAAGGCAAGTTACAAATCAAATAAATAATTTAGCCAAAATTAGGGCCAACTAATCAATGCCAGCCAGCAACAATTCTGCTGACAGAAAAATAGATATTTGTCTCATCCATCCAATGTTAACATCAAACTGGTATTGTCACCAAAGAAGTGTCAGTCTGTACCTCAGGGTTAGTGGATGATTTGGTATTGCAGCTGAAAATAAGATGTTTGGTTCAAATTTTAATCATAGCATTCTGAATGCCAGAAGATAATGATTAAAATCACTAGCTATATTCAATGCCAGGTTGTTGTA
>NW_015388217.1:116252-120412 GCF_001527695.2 Protobothrops mucrosquamatus | reverse complement strand
ATATTTGTCTCATCCATCCAATGTTAACATCAAACTGGTATTGTCACCAAAGAAGTGTCAGTCTGTACCTCAGGGTTAGTGGATGATTTGGTATTGCAGCTGAAAATAAGATGTTTGGTTCAAATTTTAATCATAGCATTCTGAATGCCAGAAGATAATGATTAAAATCACTAGCTATATTCAATGCCAGGTTGTTGTAGACAGAAACTGTAAACAGGCATTTACAATCTTAAGTCTGCTTGAGGGAGTGAAATATGCAACAATATGTTAAGAGAAAGAATTACTTTCATGTGAGTATCTTACTAGCATTTGGTATTTATTTATTACTGTTATTACAAATGGTAAGCATAAATTGTGATGTTTGGAGAAAGTACTGAATATCTCTTGAACTGTTTGTAGGAGTAAGTTTGATGTTAATTTTCTTAGTTATTATAGGGTTACTTTTGGATAGATAGAATAGACTTTAAAGAAAGCTCAATTTATCATTGATTGCATTCAGTTCCTTATCAATTAAAGAGATAACATCTGCTGTTTCTATACAATGCCTAGCTAGAAATTCTTCTTGAGAGATGTTATCAGCTGGTTGATAAAGGCTTTTTCTCTTGTTTTTTAGTACAAGATTTTAGTATGATGCCAATACTGTAATATTAATTACACACGCTGGTGATTAGGACAAATACACTTGGTCTCTAGTTTGATAAATTTATAGTGAGAAGATTGAGATATCTGATGTATTTGTATTAAATGATCAATACTCAAATGTATCTGTAGAGAAATTTCCATTTAACTCCTTAGCTTATATGAACAGTTTTGTCCCTTCGGTGAAATGTTAACTTTACAGGGTTTTCCGCTTTTATGTGGGTGTGTAACCATACGTGTATGCATATAAAGGACAGCACATAATCAATACATGTATTAATCTATGTAAGATACACATAGACATACACATATTTATTCATGTACTAACAGTGTGGTGGATTTTTAAAAGTCTACGACGGGTCTCAGACAATCAATTAATCAATGTGTAATCTTGCTAGACTATCTGCACTTATGATTGTTTTCTAAGTGGAAATTAGCCCATGTTGTCGTCTTATGTGGTGACTGTTGTTAATTTTATACAGGTAGTCCTCAATTTATGATGAGTTGCTTAGCAGCCATTTGAAGTTACGACAAACCTCCCCAGGACTACTTATGACCAGTTCCAATAGCTGGCCTGCAATCACACGATCACATTTTGAATGTTCAATGCACTTATGGCTGTTTGCAGTGTCCTGCAGTCATATGACAGTTATTTACAAGTTTTTGCTGGAAACCAGCATTTATTTCAGCTTTCTGACAAAAAGCACCCACTACAAACAATGACCTGCAAAAAAGACACTTAACAACTGCTGCAAAAGAGATTGTAAAATCCAATGAGGTCGTGGGGTGAACCACTTAAAACTGGCACGACTTACAAACCTAATTCTAGATTCAATTACAGTTGTAAATAAAGGACTATCAGTAATTAGTGGGAAGAGATCCCTTTCTACTCAGCTTCACCCTAAGAAATGGGTCACATATGGGGACAGATTGGAGGAGATCAAGCAGAATTTGATATAAAAATCTCACCATCACAGTTCCCTCATTATGTGTCAACAAGACATTACTGACTCTTAGTGACAATATAGATTTTCTCCATGGCATTAAGAATGAAATAATCAAATTTGATTGCTGTTTGGGATATTCTTCAACCCGACAATTTACCTGAGTTTCCAGTTTGAAGAATGCTATCAAGTAAAATGAGAAGTTCTCAACACTTTTACCATATCAAAAGGTGAAATGGGCTCACCTATTTTCCAGCACAATTCTCAGAAGCATCTCCAAACAGAAAGCACAGTCTTCTTCATCATACGTTTCCTCATCGGGAGACACAGATATGAGAGCCTGAAGCAGCCAAAGAATATTCATATATTTAACATTGTATAAAAGCGAGAACAGGTACAATAAGCTGCTGCAACGATCATGGAAATGAAAAATCAAACAAAGTTTTGTAGGCGTAATATTATACACTTATTTTTTAACACTTGTCAGCTCCTCTGATTTGGAAGATGCCAATAGCTCACAAGAACCAAACGCATTTTAAAAAATACTATTACCTCAATAGCATAAAAACAGCATAAAGCAGTGATTATAGGTGCCCAGGTCCCTCCTGGATAAAGAGGAGCCAAGGGAGCTGTTATAAGGCTGCTGTGAGGAATATTCTCAGCATCTGCTAGAAAAAGCTACTCAACTTCACTCTGATGAACTGTAGCTGGACAAATCCTTCGAAAGTGACCAGCGTTTGAGGTCTGTTGTTTGGAAAGAATTCGAGTTAGCCGGTCCTAAAGAAGTGAACATTTCTGTTCTGGGCCCATGGCTCTCCTGATTGGTTGAAGCCTCCTGAGAGGTGGCGTGTTGGGTCAAAGTGGTGGTTAATGCCACCGTGGTGAATCCGGGTGAGACCTTTCCTCCCTCTCTCCGCCCTGAATTATTTTTCCTTCTACTTTGTTTTCTTTTTTTTTTTGCCTGTAAGAGCCTTGTTGGAATTATTTCCCTGGCTTGGAAAAGCAGCTTCTACTTGTTTGGGAAGGAAGGCGTTGAACAAAGATTAAAACAAAATTTTAAAGACTACATCTTTTTTATACATGATTTGGGGCACCAAAAATTTTTTTCTCTTAAGAGCTGTATTATCAGTTTATGCTGGTTTTTTTTTTTCTTGCTGAGTGCTATTACTATCTTATATTGGAAGAGTATTTCTTCCTCCACTTTTTCCTTAAAAAACAGAAAGAAAGGGGAAAAAAATGACTCTTGAAAAAGATTTTTTAGCTTCCTGAGGACATCTACTGGCCAAAAGCTAATATTGTAATTTTTGACTATTTGGAGATGAGATGTTTGGTTTTCAAACTTTTTTTTTTTTTTAAAGAGAGAAAGATAACCTGATCCAGCTGAATAACTTTTAAAATGGAGCTGCATTCACACTTAAATTGTAAATTTAATCTGGAAAAGATTTATGAGGCTAAAGAAGAAATATGTGCTACAATGAAAGAGTTTACTACAGAATTAAGAGCCAGAATCTCTCCTTTAAATTTCAAAATTGACTCTCAAACTACTTCTGATTATTCTATAAAACAGACTACACAAGAAGAGGACTTAACTGAGAATAAAGAGAAATTGACTTTGCCTGGTAAGCAGTTCACCTATGGTTTTGAGGACCAGGAAAAGCAAAGACTTGAGATTTGAAATGTCAAAGCAATGAAATTTTATGGTTAAGAGAAACAGAGGGCCAATGCAAAGGCCAAGATGGTTTACATGGATTCAAATAACACTGCAAGCAATAAAGAGAGACTTATCAGTTGGAAGGGAAACTCTGTTATGGAAACCTACCTGGCAGAAGAAGAAGCCCAGAATAAGACTGAAAAGAAGTGAAATTTAAAATTTTATGTAATGAATTAAAGGCAATTTAGAATTATGGATTGATTTAAGGACTAAGATTATGAGCGAGATGTAAGAGAAATGGGCGATTAATGGAAGATATGCATTAAATTGACTAAGAATGTACTTTTTGAATTGATGGGTTTATCGATATGAAAATTATTTTTAATAAGATGATTTGTTTGTTTGATGTCCAATGGATTGAAATGATTTAAGGTTTGATACTATCTTTTCAGCTTAAAAAGTAAGAGAAAAAGGGGTGATTAATGGAATATATATATATTAAATTGATTAAGAATATGGGGTTTGTTTTTTAGAATGATAGGTTTATTTGTAAGAAAATTATTATGTAATGTTGAGTTAACCTAATAAGATGATTTTTTTGTTTGATAACATGGATGTGATTAGTTATGAAAATTAACTGGATGAAATTTGAATTCTGTCAAATGGACTGAAATGATTTAAGGTTGGACTTTATTTTATTTTGTTAGTTTAAAGAGATTGATTGATGGATGGATTAGATACGTATAGGATAGATTAATATTTTATTTTAAATAAGGGATATTAGTGGAAGAAGAAATAAATAAGATCTATGATAAAATTAAGGAATTAGAATATATTTGGAAGGGATACCCGAACTGATAATGTTTGTACTTAAAGTTATTTTGATTATGGTAGTGTAAATTTATAAAGCTTTAAAAACAGGTTTA
>NW_015388217.1:112875-116199 GCF_001527695.2 Protobothrops mucrosquamatus | reverse complement strand
ATTAAGGAATTAGAATATATTTGGAAGGGATACCCGAACTGATAATGTTTGTACTTAAAGTTATTTTGATTATGGTAGTGTAAATTTATAAAGCTTTAAAAACAGGTTTAGGTTGAATAAATTTAAGCTAGAATTGGATTATTTTAAATAAAATATGGTACTTAAGGGAAAAAGAGAGGGAATATTTGATGTATTGATTGAATAAACCAAATACACAAGTACAGCATAGGTGGCACCTTGCTCAATAGTAGTAACTGTGAGAGGGACCTCGGAGTCCTAGTGGACAATCACCTAAATATGAGCCAGCAGTGTGCTGCAGCTGCCAAAAAGGCCAACACAGTGCTGGGCTGCATTAACAGAGGGATAGAATCAAGATCACATGAAGTATTAATACCACTTTACAATGCCTTAGTAAGGCCACACTTGAAATACTGCATCCAGTTTTGGTCACCACGATGTAAAAAAGATGTTGAGACTTTAGAAAGAGTACAGAGAAGAGCAACAAAGATGATTAGGGGACTGGAGGCTAAAGCATATAAGGAACGGTTGCTGGAATTGGGTATGTCTAGTCTAATGAAGAGAAGGACGAGGGGGGACATGATAGCAGTGTTCCAGTATCTCAGGGGCTGCCACAAAGAAGAGGGAGTCAAGCTATTCTCCAAAGCGCCTGAGGGCAGAACAAGAAGCAACGGATGGAAACTCATCAAGGAGAGAAGCAACCTAGAACTAAGGAGAAACTTCCTGACAGTTAGAACAATTAACCAATGGAACAACCTGCCTCCAGAAGCAGTGAATGCTCCAACACTGGAGGTTTTTAAGAAGAGACTGGACAGCCATTTGTCCGAAATGGTATAGGGTTTCCTGCCTGAGCAGGGGGTTGGACTAGATGACCTTCAAGGCCCCTTCCAACTTTACTACTACTACTACTACTACTACTACTACTACTACTACTACTACTACTACTACTACTACTACTATTATTATTATTATTATTATTATTATTATTATTATTATTATTATGTTTTGTTTGCGGATGTTTGACCACCCTAACACCACGGTGTGTCTTGAGTACTTTGTTTTAAAAATAAAAAAAACAATAAAACTTGTCTTAAAGTTTGTGGTGGTTAATGCTTTTCATGCAGGATGGGATGGCACAGCCTTCTTTGAAGGACGTGGGGTTACAGCTCTTTCTCAACTGTTTTAGACCACTTTGATCAAGTCTCCAACCTTCCCTTTTTTAGGGAAGGCTGTTGACAAGGTGATTGGTGTTCAGCCATAGAGAGTCATGAAGCAGACTATTTGGACCCCTTTGAGGCTGGGTTCAGGCTAAGGGACAGTACTGAGACAGCATTGGTCTCATGTGCAGATGTCCTTTGGAGAGGTGCTGCAATTATCTTGGCCCACCTGCATAATCCCAGCAGAAGGATTGTCTCTCTGAGCTGTCTTCGGGGATTGGCAGTGTGAGGTGGCTCCCTTCCTTTTTTCATTGGCCAGTTTCAGTTGGTATTAGTTGGGGAGAGAGGTCAAGGCCTAGGGCAGTGGTGGCGAACCTATGGCACGGGTTCCAGAGACGGCACTCAGAGCCCTCTCTGTGGGCACACGCGCCATCGCCCCAGTCCTAGGCCTTCAGCTGGGTTTTATAAAATCTTTTCGCTTTAGGTGTACAAAAAAAAAAAAGGTTCAATCAATCAGTCAATTTCAACTTCTCGCGGGATAAAAAAGATCTTGCAAAGTTGGAATTGATTGAACTTTTTAGTCCCACCCAGTCTGCGGTTACCACCGGAGCCACGTCCACCCAATGGGCCACGCCCACCCGGCACCCGATGATGCATAAGTGGGTTTTGGGTTGCAGTTTGGGCACTCGGTCTCTAAAAGGTTCGCCATCACTGGCCTAGGGCTCAGGTCCCACTCCTCTGTTCCTAACATTTACATCAGGGGTAGTCAACCTTGGCTCTTTTATGACTCGTGGACTTCAATTCCCAGAATTCCTGAGCCAGCTTAGCTGGCTCAGGAATTCTGGGAATTGAAGTCCACGAGTCATAAAAAAGCCAAGGTTGACTACCCCTGATTTACATGAAAGGACTCAATGAGGTGATTCACAGCATGAATTATACATCTCCACCTCTGGCTGGGCAGGTGATGCTGTCATAGTGCTGACCGAATGCTGGGAGGCTGTACATTAGGTCTGGATAGGGAGGAACCAACTGTGACTCAACCCTGGCGAAACAGATTGTTTTGGGTTTTTGGCTTCTAAATCAAACCCAACCCCAGCACATGCACAAGAGTCATCAAGCACACGGAGGCCAACAGTGTCCGGCGGCAGAAACAGCCCACCAGCCCCTTGGCGCAGTGCATGTAAGTCCAAGCGCGGAGGCAGAAGTGGTGGGAGGAAGGATATCGGGATGTGCTGCGCGGCCACCTGGCTCGGACTTACCTACGCTGCGCCAAGGGGCCAGCGGGCTATGGCTACTACCGGACACTGTCGACCTTTGCACGCTCCCACTTGTGCTGGCCATGTCCACCCCCCCCGGGCTTATTTTTGGGGTAGAGCTTATATTAGGCCCATCCCCCAAAATCACGCTAGGACTTATTTCCTGGGTGGGTCTTATTTTGGGGAAAACACGATAGCAGAAAGCTAAGCACGGTAATTGTATATCTCTGAAAGAAAATGAAACCAAAATAGACAACGCAGCACCAAGTAATTTCTAGGGGGACAAAACTCTAAGAAGCTAGCAATTATTTTCTTATTTTAATATGCAAGCAATGCAAATCCATCCAAAATGAGCAATGGCATCTCATTACTCAGAGTCAGTTTTCTCAAATCTCTGCAACTGGTTCATTTCTAATCTGCCTGAAAGGCTAACTCAGGCCTCACCTTCATTAATTCCTGCAGGGACTCAAGTTGCAGAAACTTGCTCTCAGTGATTAACTTCTCTGGATCACATTGCTGTAAAGTGGAAAATGGGAAGACAAATACAGTATTAATCTCATAAGGCAGACCTTGTAAAATATACATAGTATAAACACCTAAGTGTCCACAAAGTTCTAGAATACACTGCCTCTTTATTAATACCCCATACTAATTTTAGGAGGAAGGACTCCTTGGTTTGAATCCAGCATCTTTTTTTATTAGATCCGTGTCCCTCCTGGCTGGTACTGGCAGCTCGGGAGGGGACACGAGCCTGGCTCCAGGGAATTATTAACGCTTCTTTGCAGGAGGGTATCTTCCCGGCGGCCCTAAAGGAGGCCGTGGTGAGGCCCCTCCTCAAGAAGCCTTCCCTGGACCCAGACGAGTTGGCCAATTATCGCCCGGTCTCCAACCTT
>NW_015388217.1:107503-111843 GCF_001527695.2 Protobothrops mucrosquamatus | reverse complement strand
AGGTGTTAGTTACCACCTTTAAAGCGCTCCATGGCATCGGACCTGGATATCTCCGAGACCGCCTTCTGCCACAGATTTCCTCTCACAGACCGGTACGCTCCCACAGAGCGGGCCTCCTCAGGGTGCCGTCGGCCAAGCAGTGTCGGCTGGCGACCCCCAGGGGGAGGGCCTTCTCTGTGGGTGCCCCCACCCTCTGGAATGAACTACCCCCCGAGATCCGGACGATTCCGGATCTCCTATCTTTTCGCCGCGCCCTCAAGACATGGCTTTTCCAGCAAGCGGGTCTGGCCTAGGGAGAATTTTAAATAGGGACAATTTTTAATTAGAATTTTAATATAATTACAGCGGTTAAATATTTGTTTTTAATTGGTTTTTATTGGGGATAGTATTTGTATTGTTTTAATATGCTGTAAGCCGCCCTGAGTCCTGTTGGGAGAAGGGCGGCATATAAGTTTAAAAAAATAAATAAATAATAATAAATAAGAAATGAATAGCAATAGCACTTAGACTTATATACCGCTTCACAGTGCTTTACAACCCTCCCTAAGAGGTTTACAGATGTCACTTCCCGAAGTCCGTTCTAGGCCTCGGAGGCCCAGGCCTGCATCCACAGAGAGAACCGGAAGTTCAGGTATTTGAATCCCACCACTGGACTCACCCCCAACAGCAGAAAACATCCTGCAGCCAAGAAGGCTCCACACACATTTTTAGTACTCAGGTGACCCTGAGGACACAGGTAAACCTCCAAATGGCCTCAACGACTCTCTAAAAAAAATGCAAATGACCAGCTGTCTGCAAGGAATATAAATCCTTCCATTCCCCACCATCTAGTCAAGAGCTGGAAAAGTTTCTTGGATGAGAAACGAAACGTCTTCAAAAAAAAAAAAAACCCAAGAAAGTCCAGTTGCCTCCTGAAAAAGGACCTTGGGACAATTAAAATATCTATTTCCAATCTTTTAAAACGATCATAACTACACATAATAATCTGACTTTGAGACACGGTTTCATATTTTCAGGTGTAAGTATTCTTTTGAACATGGACATTGACAATTGAACTACAGAATCAGATCCATCACTTCTCAATGCTAAGAAATCTGTCCTTCGACAATGGAAAGACACATTTATGGCCACAATTACTCAGTGGATTAAAGATTTGATGTTCTACTCTATATGCCGTTATCTTTTATCCGAACCCAAATTACCTTTATACATTCCAGGGCCATTCTCTTTGCTTCCTGATTCTCTGTGGATGGTCCTCTCATACCAGACTGTTCTGTGCCACTGAGTGTCAGCCAGTTAACAAAGATGAGCACTGTAGACTCTCCCCTACAAAAGACAAAAAGAACAACAACATGCTTATAGATAGAGGAGGAAGGAGAAACTTGCAAATAGAACTCAGTATCAGAGTCCCAAATCTAATGCAGCCAAAATGCTCCAATTTATTTCACAAGAGAGATGTACCAGCAACTTTATTAGAAGTCCAGGGATTGCAAATGTATAAACAAATGCTATCAAATTAATGGAGGTATGGAGGAATCTCAAACATCTCAATGGGGATAAAACATCCTCAGGAGACACAGAACATTAGATGTAGACAAAAACTGAGAGACGGACAAAAGGCTATGCCCGCTGGCTGGAATCTAACAAAGAGAAATTTCCACTATGTGATATAGATTCCATCTATATTCTCTAACATCTAATAGTCTATATAAATAAAAATGTAAATGTTCGTTTGTTCAAAATCTTAAATCTCCGAAAGTTCACCACCGATTGCTTTGAAATTTTGACACAGCGTTGCATTCGAATACGCGCGTGTTTTTATATACCTATATTATATAGATGTCACACCTGTGACAGGTAAAAACATGCTTTTTTGAAAAACAGCACCATCTGTTGGACGTAAAAGCAACACACGCTTTTACCAGACTGAGCCACAACAACGCGTGGCCAGGTGCAGCTAGTTTTATATATAAATATAGAAGTTCAGGCTTTTCTGTCAATCTATTCCATTATCTGGGTTACCCACCGATTAGAAGGGGTTTCCTCTCGCTGAAGAGAGATCTTGCCATTGGGATCTACAAAATCTTCAACCTGTAGATCAAATCAATAAATTACTACTTTACAATGCATTTTATTAAACTATTCCAATATTGCTTTTCACTGCATTCATTACTAGTGCATACTGTAAATACCTGCATGCATACACACACACACAGATATACATCCCTAAAATGATTTTTAAAAAGGCCACTAAAATAATAGGCACTGAAAGATAAAAGTATAGCAACAATAAACCAGTCTTGGGGTTCTGTTGAGCCTTCTCAAGAGCATTATTTCCTTTGTTTCTTAGTAACAGTTCTGCCCATTTGAAGCAGAATGGGATAACTCGGTGCAGGTGGGTTGTCGTAGGCGGGTCCATGCAGGTGGGTTGGCGCTGACAGATCTGTGCCAATGGCACAGTAAGTAAGATTCTACATTTAGGCAAGAAAAACCAAATGTACAGGTATAGTATAGGTGGTACCTTGCTCAATAGTCGTAACTGTGAGAGGGATCTTGGAGTCCTAGTGGACAATCACTTAAATATGAGCCAGCAGTATGCTGCAGCTGCCAAAAAAGCCAACACAGTGCTGGGCTGCATTAACAGAGGGATAGAATCAAGATCACTTGAAATATTAATACCACTTTACAAGGCCTTGGTAAGACCACACTTGGAATAGTGCATCCAGTTTTGGTCATCACCATGTAAAAAAGATGTTGAAACTCTAGAAAGAGTACAGAGAAGAGCAACAAAGATGATTAGAGGTCTGGAGGCTAAAACATATAAGGAACGGTTGCTGGAATTGGGTATGTCTAGTTTAAGGAAGAGAAGGAAGAGGGGGGGACATGATAGCAGTGTTCAATATCTCAGGGGCTGCCACAAAGAAGAGGCAGTCAAGCTATTCTCCAAAGTGCCTGAAGGCAGGACAAGAAGCAACGGATGGAAACTGATTAAGGAGAGAAGCAACCTAGAACTAAGGAGAAACTTCCTGACAGAACAATTAACCAGTGGAACAACCTGCCTCCAGAGGTGGTAAATGCTCCAACACTGGAAGTTTTTAAGAAGAGACTGGACAGCCATTTGTCTGAAATGGTATAGGGTTTCCTGCCTGAGCAGGGGGTTGGACTAGATGACCACAGAAAAACCTCTCTCTACAGAACTGGTCCCTGGTGCCCAAAAGGTTGGGGACCTCTGGTATAAAGAAACAAACATGGATATTTGATTTGGGACCAATTAGGGTTAATATTTGGGATGATTTGGGATTGAAGCCATGGTAAATTTTCTATGAGTTGTTAATAGAGAATTTTGGAATTTCAATCTTATCTTTCTCTGACTATTGTTCATAATATTATTGTTTTTTCTGTTAGCTATTTTGTTATGAATATAGTTTATACATGACAGGCTAACAATTTCTAAATAGATTTACTAGTTTAATAGTTTAAAATTCTTTTGGCCTGTTTTGCAAGGGGTGGAAACCAACATCATTGCATTATATTAATCAGCGTTCAACTAGGGAAGGTGTTATGTGTATACGTCTTGCTTTCTTTTTCTTACGACACTTTTTCTGTTTAATGTCTTTTTGTTGTGTTTTTTTATTCTTTTGTCCTTTTTTAAATATTTTGGTGTTTTGTATTTTAACCTCTTTTTTTGAACAAACTAAAAATTTCTCAAAAAGAAATATAGGAAGATCTTGGCTTACAACCGTTAATATAGCAAACATTCAAAGGGGACTTATAAATGGTCCTTGATCATGCAGCATCCCCGATACAGGTGCTTGGCACCAGATTTGCATTTCGAACAACTGCAGCATCCCACAATCATGTGATCACCATTTGCGACCTTCCCTGCCAAGTCAACAGGAGGTCTTGCAAACTGCTCCTGCTGCTTTTTCCCGAGGAGACCATGAGTAGCATGGGGATCTCATATTCCACAGCATCCTTACATCATCACTTGTACCTATGCCAGGGGTAGGCAACCTTGGCTCTTTTATGACTCGTGGACTTCAACTCCCAGAATTCCTGAGTCAGCCATGCTGAGAAGAAAGGGAGAGGTTTCCAAGCTGAGCCATGCTGGCTCAGGAATTCTGGGAGTTGAAGTCCACGAGCTCAACCCGTCCAAGACCGAGTGGCTGTGGTTACCGGCGCCTCGGCATAGTCAGCTGATTCCATCGCTGACTATAGGGGGCGAAACTTTGGCCCCCTCGGAGAGGGTACGCAACTTGGGTGTCCTCCTGGATTCGCGGCTGACGCTGGAAGACCAGTTGTCGGCCGTGACCAGGGGGGCGTTTTATCAGGTTCGCCTG
>NW_015388217.1:105024-106112 GCF_001527695.2 Protobothrops mucrosquamatus | reverse complement strand
TATTCCAGCTTGCAGGACTGGCCTAGGGTAATTTTTAGAGGGGTTTTAATTATATTTTAAATTTGACAATATTTAAATATCTCTTTTAATTAATTTTAAATTTGTATTGTTATTTATGTATTTTAATTGATTGTCAGCCGCCCTGAGTCCTACGAGGAGAAGGGCGGGATATAAATCCAAATAATAAATAAATAAATAATAAATAATAATAAAAGAGCCAAGGTTGCCTACCCCTGAACTATGCCTATACTCCATAGAGCTCACCCACACTCATACCCACCCATTTGTGTACCCACCTGAACCCAGGCCTGCCTGTACCACTCACCTGCATACGTCCCCATTCTCTCAAAAACAAAACTGTATGTCATTATATTTTATAAAATCCCAATTTATAAGTTTTTTTAAGATAGCATTTAACGTTCTGCAAAAAAAAAAAACATTTAAAAACATTTAAGCTTTTTTTTTTTGCGCTTTGATTATACAACGAAGCCCAAGCATGGCAAATCCTTGTCCTCTCACCCAATTATCCTAGCATCTACTGTCATTTGTTTTACCTCCACCATGGTTTTTGGCAATAATTCTGCTCTGAAAAGTTGCAACATTGCCTCCATTATGTTTTTCCAGCCCTCTCGTAAAATATCGCCATGTCGATGAGCCAAGTGGAACACAGTCTTCGCTGCAATGTGGGCTTTTGGATTGCTTCCAAAAACTGTTGGCAAATTCTCAATTGACTGCAAGAGAAAAGTACAAATAAATAAATTCTTTTTTTAAAAAAAAAATCTCAAGTTTGGTATAAAGTATTAACTCAAAACAGAAAGACCTGATTTAGTCAAATGTTCAGTCACAATATTTGAGTAAATTTGACTAATATTTCACTACTTTCACAGCCTATATATATGTAGCGGGGACTGCCTGAGAGTGCTGGCAGGAGCTTGACTGGGAAGGAAAAGATTGGGACAGCTGCAGTTGGCTTTGGGTGTGGCTGGCGTGAGTGGAAGGAGGAAGGATAGAAAAGGAAAGGAAAGGAGAAGGCCGGGGTGGTTGGAGTTGAGAAGAGAAGGTCTGGAAGCTTATTTTATTTTTCTATC